>NC_051210.1:8179656-8311738 GCF_015220075.1 Falco rusticolus
GGCCCTCTCTGCTTCCCACGTTTGCCACCCTCCTGGTAGCCCCCCCCCCCCAGGCAGGTGCCACCCACGGTGGGGCACAGGAATCAGGGACAGGCACCAGAAGAGAGAGGAAGAAGCACAGAGGGCCTGTGTCAGGGAAACAGGAATTTATATCCTTGCCCTTGAACATGGAGGTGCTGGGGTGCTTCTAGCGCCACCGGCAGGGTCACTTCTTGCAGGGCTGGGGAGAGTCCAGGGCGTCAGTGGCCCTCCTCTTTGGGGGGCGCCGGGGTCCCCTGGGCAAGTGGTCCTCCCTGTCCCGGACAGGATCCGAGGGGCTGCGGCGGCTGCCCTGGGCAGAGGGACCAGCCACCACCTGTGCCTGCCCCGGCTCCTCCTGGGGCTGCTCCTGCTCTGCAGGGACGGGCGCAGGTGAGCGGTGGCCGAGACCCCTGTGGAGGGCGGCCTCTGACGTGCCGGCTTCCTCCTGGCTGGGGGAGCGTGCAGGGCTGCTGGAGGAGGCCAGGCTGGAGCTGGGAGTCCCCTCGTGGGAGGCGGTGCGGCTGGAGCTGGTGGAGCCAGAGATTGGCACAGTGCCGCCATCCTCATCCGCCACAGCATGGGAGTGCAGCAGCCTCTGGGCCTGCTCGCTGCACCGCTCCACAATGCTATGGATGATGCCGTGGACCAGCTGTGCTGTATGTCCCTGAAGGCAGTCCTGCAGTCTGTGGACCACGAGCTCCCGATCCAGACCGCAGATGCAGAGGCAGTGCAGGATGTTTCCCTCTGCTCTCTTTGCCAGCCACCACTGGGCTCCAAATATTGCTGCCAGCTCGTGGCGCAGCCAGGGCAGCACGGGATCCAGGAGGTGCTCTTGCCTTTGGAAAAGTTCTGCCCAGACCTGGGGCAGGAGGCCACCCACAGCCTCTGTCCCCGCAGCTCCCTGCTCAGCTGGGGACGGCATCCCCTGCGGAGAGGGTGGAGGGGACGCCACGGGGCGAGGGGGGCTGTTTTCGGCCAGGCGTTCAGGAAGTCCACCTGCCTGGCTGCCGGCATCTTGTGACTCGTGGCGGGCTTGGATGACAGACTGTATGTAGTCGTCTTCTGCCCGCACAGAAAACTTGACAATCTTAATCAGCCTTCTGCAAAGGGGGCACGACGTGTTCCGCTTTCCCCAGCGCACGATGCAGCCCAGGCAGAACCGGTGGTTACAGGGCATCGCATAAGCGACCTCCTTTTCAGCCTCCTGGCAGATGGGGCAGCTCCACTCTGTCTCCTTGGCCATGTCTGCTTGTTGCAGCAGGCTGGGGAGAGCCGGGGGTGAGGAGCTGCTCCCCCTCACTGGTGTCACAGCTGCAGAATGGAGAGAGTCCACGCTCAGCTGCTGCCTCACGGAAGGGAGGGGTGAAGGAAATGGCCAGGCTCCTCAAGGAGGACACCCTCCCGGCTCCCCAAGTCCCCAAGTCCTGTCACCTGCCCCACGGCCACCCTGGGGGACGGTTCCCCACAGGGCTCACCTGCGCTGCCGCAAGCACAGCCCGCGGTGCCCGGCTGCCTGATTCAGGCAGGGCCGGGGAAACACAGGCGATGGCTCTGGGATGGACACCGAGAGCTGCCGGCGGCAACCCCCGAAGCACCACCCAGCACCAGGAGAAGCCTCACTCCTCCTTCAGACCTCGCAGGCACGCTCGGCAGGAGGCCAGGCACGAGCCAGACTGGCCCAGGCTCTGCCGGTGCCCGAAGATAAGCGGTGAGGGATGTGAGGTCACAGCCCATGGCTGGCTGATGTCACAATGGGTGACACTGGGTGACGTCAGCTTCCAGTACACGGTGATGTGACAGCGGGCCTTCCGCCCCCACAGGCACACAGCATCAGGAGAGAAAATACCGTTTTTTGTTTCCATCTTCTACCTTCCTGTGTTGCTCCAGCTTGGACCCCTGTGACCTGCACCCCTGGCCGTGTGTCTCGTCCCCGCTCGTGATGCCTCACACTGGTCTCCTGCGAGAGGGAGCCTGGTGGGACCAGTCAGCGTGGCCTGCCCACAGCTGGGTGACGCCTCCCGCAGCTGGCTGCCTTTCCCTGTGCAGTGCCAGGATCTGCAGGGAGGAGCTGGGCGCTCGGTGGGCAGCCCTGGGCCAAAGTCTCCCAGCCTGCTGGGTTGTGCCCCGACCCACAGGGAGAAGCCTAAAGGGGCACTTTGCTCCAGCCCCATCCACTCCCGCTGGCACTCGCCCACAGTGCCGGGTCCCTCTCTGCTTCCCACGTTTGCCACCCTCCTGGTAGCCCCCCCCCCCCGGGCAGGTGCCACCCACGGTGGGGCACAGGAATCAGGGACAGGCACCAGAAGAGAGAGGAAGAAGCACAGAGGGCCTGTGTCAGGGAAACAGGAATTTATATCCTTGCCCTTGAACATGGAGGTGCTGGGGTGCTTCTAGCGCCACCGGCAGGGTCACTTCTTGCAGGGCTGGGGAGAGTCCAGGGCGTCAGTGGCCCTCCTCTTTGGGGGGCGCCGGGGTCCCCTGGGCAAGTGGTCCTCCCTGTCCCGGACAGGATCCGAGGGGCTGCGGCGGCTGCCCTGGGCAGAGGGACCAGCCACCACCTGTGCCTGCCCCGGCTCCTCCTGGGGCTGCTCCTGCTCTGCAGGGACGGGCGCAGGTGAGCGGTGGCCGAGACCCCTGTGGAGGGCGGCCTCTGACGTGCCGGCTTCCTCCTGGCTGGGGGAGCGTGCAGGGCTGCTGGAGGAGGCCAGGCTGGAGCTGGGAGTCCCCTCGTGGGAGGCGGTGCGGCTGGAGCTGGTGGAGCCAGAGATTGGCACAGTGCCGCCATCCTCATCCGCCACAGCATGGGAGTGCAGCAGCCTCTGGGCCTGCTCGCTGCACCGCTCCACAATGCTATGGATGATGCCGTGGACCAGCTGTGCTGTATGTCCCTGAAGGCAGTCCTGCAGTCTGTGGACCACGAGCTCCCGATCCAGACCGCAGATGCAGAGGCAGTGCAGGATGTTTCCCTCTGCTCTCTTTGCCAGCCACCACTGGGCTCCAAATATTGCTGCCAGCTCGTGGCGCAGCCAGGGCAGCACGGGATCCAGGAGGTGCTCTTGCCTTTGGAAAAGTTCTGCCCAGACCTGGGGCAGGAGGCCACCCACAGCCTCTGTCCCCGCAGCTCCCTGCTCAGCTGGGGACGGCATCCCCTGCGGAGAGGGTGGAGGGGACGCCACGGGGCGAGGGGGGCTGTTTTCGGCCAGGCGTTCAGGAAGTCCACCTGCCTGGCTGCCGGCATCTTGTGACTCGTGGCGGGCTTGGATGACAGACTGTATGTAGTCGTCTTCTGCCCGCACAGAAAACTTGACAATCTTAATCAGCCTTCTGCAAAGGGGGCACGACGTGTTCCGCTTTCCCCAGCGCACGATGCAGCCCAGGCAGAACCGGTGGTTACAGGGCATCGCATAAGCGACCTCCTTGTCAGCCTCCTGGCAGATGGGGCAGCTCCACTCTGTCTCCTTGGCCATGTCTGCTTGTTGCAGCAGGCTGGGGAGAGCCGGGGGTGAGGAGCTGCTCCCCCTCACTGGTGTCACAGCTGCAGAATGGAGAGAGTCCACGCTCAGCTGCTGCCTCACGGAAGGGAGGGGTGAAGGAAATGGCCAGGCTCCTCAAGGAGGACACCCTCCCGGCTCCCCAAGTCCCCAAGTCCTGTCACCTGCCCCACGGCCACCCTGGGGGACGGTTCCCCACAGGGCTCACCTGCGCTGCCGCAAGCACAGCCCGCGGTGCCCGGCTGCCTGATTCAGGCAGGGCCGGGGAAACACAGGCGATGGCTCTGGGATGGACACCGAGAGCTGCCGGCGGCAACCCCCGAAGCACCACCCAGCACCAGGAGAAGCCTCACTCCTCCTTCAGACCTCGCAGGCACGCTGGGCAGGAGGCCAGGCACGAGCCAGACTGGCCCAGGCTCTGCCGGTGCCCGAAGATAAGCGGTGAGGGATGTGAGGTCACAGCCCATGGCTGGCTGATGTCACAATGGGTGACACTGGGTGACGTCAGCTTCCAGTACACGGTGATGTGACAGCGGGCCTTCCGCCCCCACAGGCACACAGCATCAGGAGAGAAAATACCGTTTTTTGTTTCCATCTTCTACCTTCCTGTGTTGCTCCAGCTTGGACCCCTGTGACCTGCACCCCTGGCCGTGTGTCTCGTCCCCGCTCGTGATGCCTCACACTGGTCTCCTGCGAGAGGGAGCCTGGTGGGACCAGTCAGCGTGGCCTGCCCACAGCTGGGTGACGCCTCCCGCAGCTGGCTGCCTTTCGCTGTGCAGTGCCAGGATCTGCAGGGAGGAGCTGGGCGCTCGGTGGGCAGCCCTGGGCCAAAGTCTCCCAGCCTGCTGGGTTGTGCCCCGACCCACAGGGAGAAGCCTAAAGGGGCACTTTGCTCCAGCCCCATCCGCTCCCGCTGGCACTCGCCCACAGTGCCGGGTCCCTCTCTGCTTCCCACGTTTGCCACCCTCCTGGTAGCCCCCCCCCCCAGGCAGGTGCCACCCACGGTGGGGCACAGGAATCAGGGACAGGCACCAGAAGAGAGAGAAAGAAGCACAGAGGGCCTGTGTCAGGGAAACAGGAATTTATATCCTTGCCCTTGAACATGGAGGTGCTGGGGTGCTTCTAGCGCCACCGGCAGGGTCACTTCTTGCAGGGCTGGGGAGAGTCCAGGGCGTCAGTGGCCCTCCTCTTTGGGGGGCGCCGGGGTCCCCTGGGCAAGTGGTCCTCCCTGTCCCGGACAGGATCCAAGGGGCTGCGGCGGCTGCCCTGGGCAGAGGGACCAGCCACCACCTGTGCCTGCCGCGGCTCCTCCTGGGGCTGCTCCTGCTCTGCAGGGACGGGCGCAGGTGAGCGGTGGCCGAGACCCCTGTGGAGGGCGGCCTCTGACGTGCCGGCTTCCTCCTGGCTGGGGGAGCGTGCAGGGCTGCTGGAGGAGGCCAGGCTGGAGCTGGGAGTCCCCTCGTGGGAGGCGATGCGGCTGGAGCTGGTGGAGCCGGAGATTGGCACAGTGCCGCCATCCTCATCCGCCACAGCATGGGAGTGCAGCAGCCTCTGGGCCTGCTCGCTGCACCGCTCCACAATGCTATGGATGATGCCGTGGACCAGCTGTGCTGTATGTCCCTGAAGGCAGTCCTGCAGTCTGTGGACCACGAGCTCCCGATCCAGACCGCAGATGCAGAGGCAGTGCAGGATGTTTCCCTCTGCTCTCTTTGCCAGCCACCACTGGGCTCCAAATATTGCTGCCAGCTCGTGGCGCAGCCAGGGCAGCACGGGATCCAGGAGGTGCTCTTGCCTTTGGAAAAGTTCTGCCCAGACCTGGGGCAGGAGGCCACCCACAGCCTCTGTCCCCGCAGCTCCCTGCTCAGCTGGGGACGGCATCCCCTGCGGAGAGGGTGGAGGGGACGCCACGGGGCGAGGGGGGCTGTTTTCGGCCAGGCGTTCAGGAAGTCCACCTGCCTGGCTGCCGGCATCTTGTGACTCGTGGCGGGCTTGGATGACAGACTGTATGTAGTCGTCTTCTGCCCGCACAGAAAACTTGACAATCTTAATCAGCCTTCTGCAAAGGGGGCACGACGTGTTCCGCTTTCCCCAGCGCACAATGCAGCCCAGGCAGAACCGGTGGTTACAGGGCATCGCATAAGCGACCTCCTTTTCAGCCTCCTGGCAGATGGGGCAGCTCCACTCTGTCTCCTTGGCCATGTCTGCTTGTTGCAGCAGGCTGGGGAGAGCCGGGGGTGAGGAGCTGCTCCCCCTCACTGGTGTCACAGCTGCAGAATGGAGAGAGTCCACGCTCAGCTGCTGCCTCACGGAAGGGAGGGGTGAAGGAAATGGCCAGGCTCCTCAAGGAGGACACCCTCCCGGCTCCCCAAGTCCCCAAGTCCTGTCACCTGCCCCACGGCCACCCCGGGGGACAGTTCCCCACAGGGCTCACCTGCGCTGCCGCAAGCACAGCCCGCGGTGCCCGGCTGCCTGATCCAGGCAGGGCCGGGGAAACACAGGCGATGGCTCTGGGATGGACACCGAGAGCTGCCGGCGGCAACCCCCGAAGCACCACCCAGCACCAGGAGAAGCCTCACTCCTCCTTCAGACCTCGCAGGCACGCTGGGCAGGAGGCCAGGCACGAGCCAGACTGGCCCAGACTCTGCCGGTGCCCGAAGATAAGTGAGGATGTGAGGGTTTTGAGGTCACTGCCCATGGCTGGCTGGTGTCACCATGGGTGATGTGACAGCGGGCGCCCCCACAGGCACACAGCATCAGGAGAGAAAATACCGTTTTTTGTTTCCATCTTCTACCTTCCTGTGTTGCTCCAGCTTGGACCCCTGTGACCTGCACCCCTGGCCGTGTGTCTCGTCCCCGCTCGTGATGCCTCACACTGGTCTCCTGCGAGAGGGAGCCTGGTGGGACCAGTCAGCGTGGCCTGCCCACAGCTGGGTGACGCCTCCCGCAGCTGGCTGCCTTTCCCTGTGCAGTGCCAGGATCTGCAGGGAGGAGCTGGGCGCTCGGTGGGCAGCCCTGGGCCAAAGTCTCCCAGCCTGCTGGGTTGTGCCCTGACCCACAGGGAGAAGCCTAAAGGGGCACTTTGCTCCAGCCCCATCCACTCCCGCTGGCACTCGCCCACAGTGCCGGGTCCCTCTCTGCTTCCCACGTTTGCCACCCTCCTGGTAGCCCCCCCCCCCCCGGGCAGGTGCCACCCACGGTGGGGCACAGGAATCAGGGACAGGCACCAGAAGAGAGAGGAAGAAGCACAGAGGGCCTGTGTCAGGGAAACAGGAATTTATATCCTTGCCCTTGAACATGGAGGTGCTGGGGTGCTTCTAGCGCCACCGGCAGGGTCACTTCTTGCAGGGCTGGGGAGAGTCCAGGGCGTCAGTGGCCCTCCTCTTTGGGGGGCGCCGGGGTCCCCTGGGCAAGTGGTCCTCCCTGTCCCGGACAGGATCCGAGGGGCTGCGGCGGCTGCCCTGGGCAGAGGGACCAGCCACCACCTGTGCCTGCCCCGGCTCCTCCTGGGGCTGCTCCTGCTCTGCAGGGACGGGCGCAGGTGAGCGGTGGCCGAGACCCCTGTGGAGGGCGGCCTCTGACGTGCCGGCTTCCTCCTGGCTGGGGGAGCGTGCAGGGCTGCTGGAGGAGGCCAGGCTGGAGTTGGGAGTCCCCTCGTGGGAGGCGGTGCGGCTGGAGCTGGAGGAGCTGGAGCTGGAGGGGCTGGAACTGGCCACAGGGCTGTTGTCCCTGTCCCCCACAGCATGGGAGTGCAGCAGCCTCTGGGCCTGCTCGCTGCACCCCTCTACAATGATATGGATGATGCTGTCGACCAACCGTGCTGTATATTCCTCGAGGATGTCCTGCAGGATCTGGACCATAATCTCCTGAACCGGACTGCAGAGGTAGAGGCAGAGCAGGATGAATGCCTCTGCATACATTGCCAGCCACCATCGGGCCCCAAATATCTCTGCCAGCTCGTGGCGCAGCCAGGGCAGCACGGGATCCCTTTCATCTTTGAAGTCAACTAACTTATCTGCAAACCCGCTGCAGACGCCAACAATTCCCCCTTTTTGTTTTTTGAACAGCTAGTACCAGGTTTGTCATGTTCTTCAGCGCCCTTGCAAACATGACAGCAACCAAGGCAATAGTAAACAAACAATACTGCCAATTGAGTGAATGGATGCCAAAAAGGCTGACATTTTCTCAGATTCTGATATCATGTTGCTGCAATGGGGCACCTGAAATCCATGCAGCACTTACCATCAGAATCATCACAGCCATGTTCTTTAGCCAACAAGAAAAACCAATAGTTTCCCTGTTTTGTATATAATGGTGGCAAATTTGAGTCGCACTTTTAACTGCCTAACAAACAAGGTGATTTAATTCCCTGCTGTTACTCTGGTTAAGGGAAGAACCGCTGCAATACGTTCCCATCAGTTCCATAGATCAACTACATCATTACATGCTTCATCCAAAGCTATATTGCATTTAAATGCATTATACTTATCAGCATGTTCATGTGTTGACTTATGTGGGTGTCATGGTCCCATCATAGCTTTCCACTACATTAGCATCTACGTAAAGACAACTATCAACATTCAAAGTGCAAATATCAACTTCTTTTGGGTTAACATTATACAGAGGTAATCAATTATCCCAAATACCAAGACTTTCAGTAAGATTCTTCATTCCCCACATACATTCACTTTTTTGCAGCAATGTCTGCAAGTCAGTTTCAAGGAAGGGCACACCAAACACGGACTGGTTCAGTAAGGAGGCCACACAGTAGTTGTTGGGTTGACTGGCGGCAGCAGCGCTCCCACGATCCAGCACGCTAAGCTCAGGCCGCACACAGCGAGCAGGTATCCATCACAGGCCTTCATCTGTAGAAACACAAGCATAACCTCTCCCCCAAGTTAACAATTCACGCGGTCCCAACCAATGCCCAATACGAGGGTCTTCATGCGTACTAAGACACCTTCATGCTTTTGCTGCTTGTCACCAATTGACACAAAATGTCATACAATGGGAGGCACCGCATGGTTGGCAGAGATTTTCAGAAAGTTCAAAACATAATAACATAACATGCTTTCTTTAATCATGCCGCTGGGGTCATTCCCTTCATTCCCCTTTTTTTGGGTTTGGTTTGGGTTTTTTTTCCTTTTTTTTTTTTCCTCTAACAGACAGATTTTATTCAATACAAGCACAACTAAGCAAAGCAAAGCGGAGATGTCCAGGCTCCAAAAGCAGGATTTCACCAATCAGTTGGCCAGATGTCCTGGGAGTCTTGGGAAGCTGGAGATAGCTGCTGCAAAGGTCCGTGTGGATTCAGCTCCTTTAAGTCAAAGGTGATCACAGGGTCTTTCATTCTGCTCATCTTTTATCCTCTTTCCAAATCTGCTTTCCAAGTCTTTGAGGCTGGTAACACCTCTACTATCTTCAGTGGGTGCTTTTCCAAGCTCAGGCACTACGTCCCCTTCCCTGTCCTTCCACAGACACTGTCCTTGACTTTCCTTATACCTTTCTCCTGCTTAAGGAAGTCTTAAACCACACAGGAGCAGCACCTGCCCTGCCGAGGGCTGCCCTTCGCTCATCGCTCGGGACCGGCACTTTCCGCAGCGCCCGGGCGCCACGCAGTCACAGGAAACGTTCCGGGAACAGGCGGCGCGGCCTCCCCGCCGCACAGGTACCGGCGGCGGCAGGCCCGGGGAGCAGCCCGGGAGCCGGCCCGGCCGCAGGCCGCCCCTACCCAACGGGCACGGACAGCGCGGCGGGGGGGGGCCCACGGGAGGCGGGCGGGGAGGGCCCGCACAGCGGGGCACGGCGGCCCCGGGGCTGCGAGAACAGGCCGCGAAAAGCCCCGCAACCTCCCGGGCTCGGCTCGCCCCGCCGCGCCGTGCCCCCCGCGGCCGCCCCCGGCGCCTGCTCGGCTCCGCCCCTTAGGCAACCAGCCTGCGTCAGGCAGTGCATTGCTGGCTGCGTTATCACAGTTTTCTGAATCCTCCTCTTCATCTGAACTAGATGAAGGGGCAGTTGCCACGTCCGAATAACTCGGCGGCTCTTCTCGCCGGCGCCATGTTTGGGTGTTGTCCCCTGCTTTGTCTGTTCTGTGCAATCTGTCTTTGCCTTGCCTAATAGCCTCCCGCACACCACTTTCTTTTGCCTTGTCCCTTTCCTGCGGTTCTTGTTCCCCAACTTTTAATCTCCGCAGTAAATTTGCCAGGTCATCTGTCGGGCATAAGTTCTTTTGTTCCCGCTTTGCATTCTTATCTTCTACCGGATAGCATTCCGCCTTTCTTTCTGACGGTGGGCTGTCCAGTAGATTACCCGGTGGAGTAGGAGGAGGACTAGGAGGTTTAGAGTCCCCTGCTAATGAAGTGCCCACCTGCGTTTCCCAATTTATTCCCGGGAGCCAAGGACGCTCCGTACCAAACATAGATGCTCCCGCCGCGGCCCATATTTGAGCCTCTTCACGTTTTTTGTTCATAGCACGACATATCTTACCCCTGGTTCAACCCCACGCCGTTGTGCCCGTCTTCTCAGATTCCCAAATTTCTTGTTCAAATTTTCCCCACAGTTCACAATGCATAATATCTTGTGGGTTAACAATCAACCCCCTGCCCTTCATCCACAGGATGATTTCCGTTACATCTTTCCACGGGCATTTTTCTCCCACCACCGTCACCCATTTTTTCAATACCTGTACCACGGAATCAACATCATGTCTTTTTTTGGCTTCATCGCCCCTCCGGAGGTCCAGCGTCGTCCAGCGCGCTGCCTCCCAGGATCACGTTGGGGTCACCACTTGTTGTAGCTTATGATGTGTCCAAACCTCAGCGCAGCACCTGGGGGACCACCAGCTCTCAGACTCTCATGGAGAGGAAGGCAAAATGGCAGTTTATTGAAAGACACAGGCACTTACATACTAGTAGCAGAGCCAGCCCCTTCATGGGCGGTTTTCTACTTAGTTCCTACGTTTCCATCACAACACGTGATCTTCCGCATCGCCACATCCCAATGCTACTACAGGTGGTGACAGGACATGACATAAGCGATGTCACTTTGAGCACTGTGGCAGATGGGGCAGCTCCACTCTGTCTGCGTGGCCACATTTGCTTGCTGCGGGTCGCTGGGGAGAGATGATGAGGAGGAGCAGCTCCCCAGCACTGGCGTCACACGCTGCAAAACGGAGAGAGGCCACGGTCTCCCGCTGTCCTGGGGAAGGGAGGGGAGGAAGGAAAGCCCAGGTCCCTCAAGGAGTACAAGCTTACAGCTCTCCAAGCTAAATGCCAACTGTCCCCCCATTCCTTCTTCTTCCCCCGGTTTATATACTCAGTATGACATCTATGGTATGGAATACCTCTTTGGCTGGTTCATGTCAGCTGACCTGCCTGTGTCCCCTCGCAGTGTCTTGTGCCCCTCCAGCATTCTGGCTGTCAAGGCCCAAGAAACCGAAAAGTCCTAGACTCAGTATAGACATCACCCAGCAACAACTAAAACCATCAGTGTCCTATCAGCGCTGTTCTCACATCGTAGCCAAAATACAGCACTGTGCTAGTACTGAGAAGAAAATTAACTCTATCCCAGCTGAAACGAGGACACCAGGATGGGAGAAAGAAGAATAATTTACACACTGCAAAAAATCAGATCACAGAAAAATAAGATAATTTTAGGCTGTCAAATTACTGGGATGAGCAGGGACTCTCAGCATCTGTTTAATGTGTATGTGTTTGTAATGGCAGCTGGTGACTGTGTGGAGCATTAGTTTCTTGTGCATTGATTTACTTTGAGAATTGCCTCCATTGTTAGGACAGGAGGAGGGCTTTTGGGCCAGATAGATGGCTTCTCTTTGTTTAGTGACACTCCACCCGAGTATAGCTGGGATGGGAAATTGTTAAGCGGCTTCCTAGGTAAGACTGACAATTTAGACGGCAGAAATTGTAGTGATTATAGTAACATAGATCGACTAGTTAGTTCCAGAGGCTGTTCAGTGGGAATGTGTGTGACATGGGGGATGTACTCCTTTTCAGGTACAGAGTATGATTCTTCAGATCTGGGATATGAACTCAACACGCTGTTTTTCTTCACGTGGGAGAGTCTTCTCTGACTCCCAGTTACCGAGCAGCATCCTTTTGTTATCAGATGAATTTTACGTGTTGGATGCATAATCAGTTTTAAACACAAGTAAGTGAAAGGTGTTGGGACTTGTCACTATCCAAATTTTGTAGTTTTTCAATTGGAATGCACAACCCCTCTGTCATTAATGGAAATTCAATAGTCTGTGCTGAGAAACCTCCCTTTTGCTACTAAGTCAAACAATGAAAAGTTGGAAAACATCAGAGTTACAGTGACTTTTGCCACATTAATTTTCTTGTCCAGTGCATGTTATATTAAGATACAATTACTACATTGTAATGACAGTCCTGTTTGTTTAAAACATTTTTTCAAAGGAGATAGGTGATACCAGTTCAACTAGTCCAACTGCAGTTTAAGGTAATTGCTTGAATATGTTTACATAAAACTCTGATGCTCTGTCATCCATTCTTGAAGCTCTGCCTCTCTAGAGGTGTGAAAGGAGACTTCTCTGTACCACAAGTCCCAACCATGGAAGTCCGCAACACTGAGTCTCTTGCCTTCCAGTTTGACACGTTTAATATACATGATGTTTCATGTTTGCTTGCTCCTAAGGTCAAGTATTCTTTTAAAGCAGCAAATGCAATCTTAGTTATTGTTCTGCTTCTTTAGATGAAGAAAACCCCAAAACAGAGGAGGGGAAACAAGAAGGAAAGAGAAAGTTTTGCACAGCATGTGTGAGATTCAAGCCTGTAGTGAGTATTACTGTGTAACTGAAATGGCAGAGTGAAAGCAGTTAGTTAACTTCAAAGGGAATAGCATAGCAAAGGTAGTTAACTAAACTTCAAGAAGTAATCATTCTTGTTGGGGGGGGGGGGGCATGATTTGAGGTTATGTAACTTCCATTATGATATGAATGGTTGAGAGACCTTTCACCTGGATGTGCATCTGGGTATGAAAACTAAGAAGCAAGACCAGCACAGACCGATCTATGTGGTTGACATGACGAAAGGTGAAAAGTACACTGGGAGGAAGACGACTTACTTCATGATGAAGACCCTCATGCTTGACTCCCAGAGACAAGTGCGCAGACTCGAGGAGGTGGGACCCAAGGAGGAGACCACGCAAACAATTTCTTGGAACTCATTATCCTATCCCCACCTATTCTTGGAAATCTTATGCATATGGTGATTATCATGTATAAAGTATGAAATTGTAACGGAGAAGGTGTGCAAGTTAGGAGGGGTGATCCCCCTTGCACCCGGTGCCATAATAAGCCTACCTGCTTTACAACTCCTTGTGAGTTGCAGAGTTTGTTTCCACGCTTCATAACTCTTAGCACACATTTAAATGAATCTGTGGTGGAAATCTGGGGTTTGTATGGTTGTTGAGTATATTGTAATTATATGAGGTGTTAAATAAAAGCAAAAAGAACAAACATAAACTGACGAGCAAACCATAGCTTTGATCAGCTTTGCTGTGCACTGACAAAATGCACTGCGTTTGCACCAATGGTAGAGTGGATTTTTGACTGTCAGTTATGGCTATTAAGACAGATGGCTCTGCGAGAAAAAATGTTCATCAGGAACTGAAGAACTAACGGCCTACAGAAAGTCCATGATGTCAATAAGAGAGGTTCTTTTTGTGACAAAAAGAGGCGTTCAAACTAGCAACTGCCATGGTATTTCGGCGTCCAAAACTAATGTCTCAAAATTTAATTCCACATGCAGCATCAGTCCATTGACACAGCATGCTGGTGAGCAATTGAAAGATACCTTTAAAAATTTCTAACAGCTGTTTCACAGCAGTGTGGTGGTCACTTGTTGACATGAGGTGCTTGACAGGGGGACAACGGGCTGAGAACAGCCAGTGAGGTCTCACCAGCTGCACATACAAAGCTCAAAAGACATCACGTCAGTAAGTCCTTCGAGCTCATCTTTTCTCTCTAACGGCTCAGAAGGATTGCAAGTCTTTACATAGCCTGAATTTCTTCTGGTAGATGATACCAATTCTACTATGCCTTTGGGCAGTTCTGATTATTTGCTTTGTAGAGTTTTTCTGATTCTTGACTTTTTAAGCTCTGCAAGTCCTATTTTACGTACCTCACTCTCCTACCTTTAAGGCTAATTTCACCTTGGTTTCTTGTACTTTTCAACATTGTTTTTTCATGTCTTATGACTCTAGGGGTATTTCTGCCTCATGGCAGGACAGGCCTAATTTTCTATGCATTCCTGACTATTCCTGTCCCTTTTGTTTCGCAGACTTTGGGTACCTATATCTTCCCTGAAGCCTTCATAATAAAAAAGATTGTTTTAAAAAACAGTGATTTCATTAGCAAGTGAAGCAAAGTATCCAAACGTGTGGGGCTTGAAACACAGCTAGCTCAAAAGTGGCGATTCTGTTTTCATGAAAACCTTCTGAGGACTTGAAATTTGTTCAATGCTGGAACAAATCCTCAATCTTTTGAGGGTTGTAGTGTCCATTTTTGGATTGAGGAGACTGGGTTTACAAATGTGCTTATGCTTCATAGACAGTCTACACAGTTTAATGGTGTTGGCTGGGATAGAGTCACCTTACTTTGTAGTAGCTCATATGATGCTGTGCTTTGGATTTGTGACCAAAACAATGTTGATAACGCACCAATGTTTTAGCTGTTGCTGAGCAGTGCTTGTACAGTGTCAAGGCCTTCTCTGCTTCCCACCTCACCCCATCAGCAAGTAGGCTGGGGGTGCACAAGGAGCTGGGAGGGGGCACAGCTGTGACAGCTGACCCCAGCTGACCCAGATCATATAACACTGCTCAGCAATAGAAGTTGGGGAAGAGGGAGGAAGGGGATATGTTCAGAGTTACGGTGTTTGTCCTCCCAAGTAACTGTTAGCATGATGGAGCCCTCTTTCCTTGGAAATGCCTGCTGATGGGAATTAGTGAAGGAATTCACAGCTTTTGCTTTACCTATTAAAAAGGTCTTTATTGCAATCCATGAGGTTGCCCACTTTTGCCCTTCCGACCCCCTCCCTCATCCAGCTGAGAGGGAGTGAGTGAGATGCTGTGTAGGGCCTAGCTGCTATGTGGGTTAATCCACAGGTTTTACTAAACTGCCACAAGAGCCCATTGAAATTTACATGGCTTTATGGAAGGCCTTATTTCAACGTAAAATTAGGGAAAAACCATCTTTTGAATGTTCAAATTCATGCTTATTTTAAAGAAGTGGTTTACATACCTATTGTAAGTCTTTGTAGCTGATGATAATATCTGAAGAATGGACTTGTTTTACATTACCGTAGTCTGATTTTTCAGTACCCATTTAAAATGCTTTTTCCCGAGACAGATGCCTCACAAGTTGTTTGTTCTCCTTTGTTTTTCTGAAACTTTTCCGTTCTTGTTGAGCAAATTTTACCAGTAAACAGGAAATAGCAGATGATACTTCTCTCTTTGGCTTTTGACAAGCTGCTCTAAAGTGATGAGGCTGTCTTGAACAGCAGTTCTCCTTTCTCGAATTCTTTCTAGAATCAGAAATCTCCTTTCTGATTTCATAGAAAGGCTTTTTGGCAGAAATTAATATAATCATGCAGGAAAGGCAGTCCTAGTAACAGGCCGAGCTAACACAAATTCCCACAGGACAGTTATGTCAGTTAAAATGTAACATTCCATACCGGGTAATTATATATAAGAATAACAATCTAGACTACCTACTTCTACATGCTTTGGGTCAGCCATACAGGCCGTTGGAAACCTCAGTATTTTCAAGGAGAAAGAGGTCCTAAAAGGCAGCTTAAGCTAAAGGCTCAAAATGAAAAGGCAAACTGAATAGATTCAATTTGTAGCATTTTAAATTTCAGTGCTGGCAGCACTGAAGTAAGACTGCAGTGAAACCAACCTTAGAGCAGAAGACTCACCATGGAAATTTCATTTTCATTTTCATTGATCTTCTGTGACCTCTGTACATCTATCTTACTATTTTATCATTACTCATGCAAAAAACCTTCTCTTCCTTACTTCCTGGTATTATTTAAACAACCTTTTTCTTTTTCTTTTACTGTTTATACCTCTAGTTCTCAAATTTAGCTAGACAATATGGTGATTTGTCTTCTTGGATGGCTCGTTGTGTTCCCCAGATCTGTGTGGCGATTTTAAGTATATAATCTGATAGGAGATGGTTTGACATAGAAGAAAGCTAGTTTCAGTATTTTATTTTGCACCTCTCAAGTTACAGACAAGCCTGGTTTAATATTCCTTCTTCACTCCTCTGTGCTCCTCAGGCAGCGCTGTAGACACTGGATAGCTGAACTACCGTTTGCTTAAACTGACACATCGACATTGCTATCCAAAGAATTCAGGTTCTTCCGTGTCTCAGTCTGAAGCCAAAAAAATTCTGGCTTCTACCAGGTACGACTGAGAGCTGACTGCAATTCCAGTATCTGTGATGTTCACCAGAAGCAGACACACCCTAAAAAGAATTACTTTTATTTAATTATGTTTGGGGTAAAATTTCTCTCGGTTAGAGAAAATAATTTCTCAGTCATATGTAATGCATTTTGTGTATTTAAATCTATTTCAAACAAAAAAATAAGGGTTATCAGCGTGACGTATTAATGTGTGCCATTTCTTTGATATTATATGGCTAATGTGCTGTGTAAAGCGTGTGTTTTTTATGTGAAAATTCTCCCTCGTGTCGTAAAAGCCACTTGATGGCATGAATAGTCAGCTCAGCTGAGAATTGGACATAGATATTTCAGACAACTTGTTTTACTTCTAATGAAGAAGACATCTGTTTAAAACTTGATTCCTCACCAATTAACTGTTACCACAGATTTAAATGGATACAGATCTGTGCCCTTAAGATGGTATTTAAAGAGCACTGAAATCCATATACACACACTTTGAGCAGATGTAAATCTCAGTGGTTGCGCTTGAGTCAATAGAAGTATGGAGATTCATATCCGCAAAAGCTATGGCCCAGAGTGTCTCTCCTGGAGAGACTGCTATTTAGGGACAGCGGCATAAAGCAGTAAGAATTAAGGATGATCAGAACATACCTCTTCTATGAAAAAAACAGTCAGTTGAAGGAAAAAAAGGGTGTGAGGAGAAGCTGGTTTGGAACTGGACTGCTGATAAATGGTGAAACAGCTAGCATGAATTGAAATTATTTATGAACTAGTACAAAATCTCCAAAGTAACACTGAGTCATTGAAGAAGCAGATCAGATAAAATGCAAGTTGAACTGGACACGAAGGAATACCACAAAAGGACAGAATTAGGTGCGCTGTGGCATGCCCGTAACGCAAGGGACTGTATGCTGCTGTGGAAACGATGCTTCCCGCAGGGGCAGTCTGCCACCCACCCTGCCACAAGGACCAGTGCCATAAACACGCTTTTCTGTCTTTTTACGTCACATGTCCACTAACACTATAGCTGTTGACCCAGCACTGGGAGGTGAACAAATCTTACTTTCTGGATACTGTGAAAGGAAGAGAAATAGGGATAGAGATTTTTTACTACAATTGATAGGAACGTGAATCTGCCCTTAAAATGTTTGCTAACTATGGACAGCACCAAGGCTTTTAAAAAGTGTGTGTGTGTTTTTCTCATTTTATTGGGAGTTTTCTTTTCTTAAATTTGTAGCACCAGCTTTTCTGTATTTGTTTAGAAATTAACCTTGAAGGAAAACTCAGTATAAATAATATAAAATTTTCATTCATTTTGGTATGTAGATATAGATGAAGTTCTCTTTAGACCTCTTGTGGTGATGCTTTAAAAGGCTTATACATACGCACCCTTTTTATAAACTAGATTTTTTATAAATTATGTTTCTGAATCCAAAGTATTCTCTCTGATTTCTCCTACTTATAATTTTTTTACTCATGCAGATGATGTTTTCTTCATAAATGAGAATCATTTTCTTCTTTTGCCAGATATATTGTCTTGCACAGTCCTACACACTTTCAGCTACAGCTATTATTTTATCATTTCACAGCACTTCCTCACAGCATGCTGGTTTTTTTTTCTTTCTAGCCTTTCCTCTTGCCTTCTGTGTTAGATTTTGCTTTACTGATGCTCCAAGTCAAAGTAGAAGCAGTAACCATTTTGAACAGTCATTGTGCACTAATGACACTCTAAGAGCTTTGTTTTGGTAACCATGTGGGCTACAGGAGAATGAATAAATGAAGGGGTAGCATGTTGTGTCATAAAACCTCTAGACCTTGGTGAAATAGATCCGCCTTTCCCACTCAATTAATTTATTCTCAGTAGCACATTGATCATGCTTCATCTAACAATTTTCTGGTACCATGAAAGCATGGCAAGGTGTTATTGTAATATTGATAATGAACACTTCATCTAAACTTAGCAGTGTATACAGGACAGGGAACCTAGTCTGTGTCTGCTGTTGAGAACGCATTGTAACGGTTGGGATGTGTAAGCTGGCTCATTTATTTCTTGAATCATAGTCTGAAAATATCAACATGTAAATTTAAACTTGTGATTATATTAGGAATGCAAAACCTTGCAGCACTGCCTGCCTGTTTCTAATAATTTGCTTTCATAATAATCTAAAACTCTGGATTTCATTCAGATGTGAAACAAACGACTTTCTGACACATGAAACATTTTATGCTGTGGGTTGGAAGGTCTCATCCTAATGAAACCAGTTTTGTACTCTTGGATTAACCCTGAGCACTTAGAATGTATCTATTTAAGGGGGGTGGGGGTGGGGGGGAAGTAAAGAGAAAAGTCTGATCCAGCATTTATTTGGATGAGGAAAAGTGTTGCATCTAAGTAGAATGATACACCTGTAATGAAAAAAAAGTCTTGGTGGACTGATCGCTGTCAAAATTACTGAAATAGAAGATATCTCTTATAGCTAGTGTCTTTTTATAGATCTGGAGTAGTCGCACATAGTCTTTTCCCCTCTGAATAATCACTGAGCAGCTAAGAAGATTATTATGACCTATTGTACAATTTTCCTCCTTTGGTTGAGAACAAAATTCAGATTAGTGATCAACTGCAGTCATTGAAGGGTTTGTTGTTTATTAATTTATATTTTATGCCACAAAAAGGGGATATCAATCTCCTGCTAAATCTTGCAGATTAAGAATATTTTTTAATGTTCTGGCAATACCCTTTTTGATGTTTATTCACCATCTTTTAATCCTCTAAACTGTGATATGAAGGAATACGCCCGGGCTCTGTATTTTACTTCAATGGTTGGAAAAAGCATTTCTGACATGAAACTAGGACATTTAGTGAAGAGATTCAGATTCTTTTTAAAAGCTTAAACCCTGTAGATGGTATTATTACACTGGCAATTACAGCATAGCATTAGCTGAAGTATTTCCGTGCTTTCTTTCCGCATTCATTTATATGTGAACTGGAGATTTGAAGCATTAGATTTTCAGTATTAGTCACTTTGGTTGTCCTAAACTCCATTATTCTGTGGTGTGTGCCAAACTGCTAGGCAAAATTCATAGCACCTATCTTCACATAACTTACAGTTAATTAAAAAAAAAAAAAGTATTTGTTCTTGCATATACAGGTTATTTGCTTTTTCTCATATGGTGTATTCTAGTTTGTATCCAAAGCACCGTATTAAACAGCTTTTTTCGCACCTTACAGACTCTGCAACAGGTGGAGTCTCAATATCTTTACAACTGATCTGAATAATGCATCCCAAATGTGCGGTCACTAACAGTTGTGGGTATGGTGCCTAGGCACATGGTTTAGTGGTGGACTTGGCAGTGTCAGGTTTGTGGTGGGACTCGATGATCCTAAGGGTCTTTTCCAGCCTAAGTGATTCTATGAGTCTATGGTTCTGTGTTTTGGCTTTGAATAAACTAAACCCATGTGACTCAACACTGTATTTCCAGCTTCCCTTTTCTACCAAGATTTATATGTGCTCTGCTGTTTAGTGGGTTATCGAAGGACAGTGTTTTATCATGGAAGAGGTAGGTGCATTAAACATCAGGAGACGATGTATTTGAAAATAGATGTACAGCTTTAAAATAGTTAGTTCAACAGCAACCTTTAACCCTGTGGAAATACTTACATGTTTTGTAAAATGATAAATTACTCATGTTTTCCCCGAGGAGCTTTTTATACTATAAATGGCTTTTTTTTCCTCATTGGGAATGTAGAGGATAATTTCCATTTATAGAATCAAATGAAAATGCAAAAAAATGTCAAAAAACCTTGCTGGTCAAAAGTAGACTGCAATTCATCTAAGTCAGAAAAATCTATAGAGGATCAAGAAGATTCTAGCCTCCCTGTAGAGAGATTCTCTATAGCTAAAGAAAATTACAGTAAAAAATGTTCTGTCACATTTAAGAGAACCCGTTCGGTTCAGCTGGTTTCAGTAGAGATATTAAGGAGAGCCCACCCCATAAACTACCCAGTAATGCTTCCAATTTAACGTTACCTGAATCTGGATAGTTATCATCCATGAAATGGGAAGCTTTATCTTAGAAACGGCAACGTGCGATATTACAAATCCTAGTTTGTGAGGTGGAGTGTTGCAAGATTCTGCCCTTGGGATTAGAGATGTGACCAGTCACAACAAGTTCAATCTGGTGAGTGAAAAGGGGAGGAAAGGACAAGAAGGGAAGTGTTTGCATCAAACGGCTTTTAGACTTTAAAACTGGAGGACTAAATTAAGAAGTTAGAATCCCACACAGAGGTAGCAGAGACAGTGAGCTCCCCGCAGGGCATTTCTGAGAGGGAGTACGGCACTGGTCTTTTCTGATCCTTTGCATCAGAGCACCAAAGCCTCCTGCACGATGGGTTTGAATTTAGGAGTCACAGCTGAAAACACTAAATGATTTAGCCACCTGTCACACAGGTATGAAATTCCAATTGCTTGTTATGTACTAGGGCTTTTTCTTAAATTATTATTATTATTATTATTATTATTATTATTATTATTATTATTATTATTATTATTATTGTTATTGTTATTGTTATTGTTATTGTTATTATTGCCTTGGCATTTCTGTTTCTCAGCTTCTGTTTTCTGAATTTTCAGATTTCATGAGCCAGGCAAGGAAAGGACGGATGGAGGAAAGAAGGGAGGAAGGAAGGAAGGAAGGAAGGAAGGGAGGAAGGGAGGGAGGGAGGGAGGGAGGGAGGGAGGGAGGGAGGAGGAGAGAGGGAAGAAAAGGGAATGGAAAACACAGGAAGGCAGTACAAAGTACAAAATCACCAGCTTCGAGCAGCTGCAGGTATTGACTTCCTGATAGCATTGTTTTCTTCTCAGACTTGGTGTTACGACACTGACGTCCGAAGAGAGACTCCTGGGTGGGCATTTTACTAGCTCCCGAAGGCAGAGCTCCCGTTGCTGAGCATGTGCTGCTTCACTGTCTCAGCCGTAGCATTCAGCGGCTTAAGCCATCTCGCAGTGAGCGATCCCCGCCGCGTGGGGCGAGTAGGGAAGGCGATAGGTGAAGAGGGTGCTTAGAAAGATCCGATACCAGTGAAATCGCAAGGTTTGAGATTTCCTTTCTGACCTCTCACTAATGGCACGTGAGCATTACGTAACTGTGGCCATATTTGCGTTGCAGCTGCTCAGTTTTTGCTGTCTTTGTCAAACCTGCTCATCAGGTTTTAATGACAATGTTTTGTCAGGCAAAAACATCTTCACTGGGGTGTGTACAGATGTTTACTGTGTATATAAATTCCTGTTTCTGTTCCCAACAACAGCAAAGTTTAGAGCTCCCCATTACAAAATGGGCAGAGACATATAAAAGCCAGTGACAAGTATTTGCTAGCTCTCTTTCATAGCAGTGGGGTTAGCCAATGTAAAGAGCAGTTTACACAGCATTAAGAAATCCAGCATTTGCTGTTGATAGTACAGGACATTATTTCCTCCAATGACAGGTCAGGCTTGGTGAGTGTATATTACACTCATTTGCCAAGCAGGAAACTGAAGGATGAGAACGGTTAAGGAAGAATTGTTGTTACCTCTTCCTCAAGTACATAGCTGTAGTGGAGAATTCCTCCTCCCACACCAGTCTTTGTAAAGAGGACATACTTCCTGAAATTCCAGATTTTATTAAGAAGGCACTGGAACTTCCCAGATAGCTTACATGGCCGATGCGATATATTGTTTTAAGCCGAGGCTTTGCCTAAAAGGGAGTATGTTTTTACTCGGTGTATACTTACACGACAAGACCGTGCCAGAATGAGCATAGCTTGCTAAAATACAGTATGTACAAGCTGAATGCTGAGTGAAATTAATCTACAGGAAACAGTTTCTCTGTTGGAGGTGAGGTGAATGGGAAGCTTGCTGTAGTGCATAGCTCGACAGTGCAGTTAAGGTACACGGTGGTATTCTGTCACCATTCTGCTGGTGAGGAACAGCCAGTGGTCTGCCTCCAGGTTGGAAGCTGGCTGGGGGCTTGAGGCTGCTCAGCTGCGCAGGAGGCGGAGGAACAGACACGACCTGAGCCTCCAAAGTGTGTCCTGTGAAACATGGGACAGTCCAGATAGGTTAGCTTCACGGACAGTGAATACCTTTGGTACAAATAGTGATTTCTAATGGCATCTGCAATGAGAAAATGGAGAGTTACTGCTTGATTTATGGAGTGGGACGTACTGAGATCATTCTGTTCCGTTTGTAACAGCTTCACTGACTGCACTTTGCCATTACCAGTAGGGCCAAATCCTAAACCGCAGTAAATCAACCTGCCAACTTCAAAGTCTCTGGTCCTCAGTATTTCAAGTAAGTGAGAAATGAACCTGGGGGAGAAATATTGTCACAATTATTTTTCTGAGAGGTGGTCATACTCGGATGATAGAATGTAAGCTGACGGAAAGGCTGGAACAGAAGAGACTTCAGAAGGCCCATGAAAGAATTACATGTCCTGAAAAAATGTCATGGGATTAAACTGCATACGAAAGAAACCTTTGGTCTAATGGTAATGGGAAAGGTGGCTAAACTTAATTCAGAGTGGCTTTCATTTTGAGCTTTTGCTGCCCAAGGGAGTTCATACTACGTTGAGACTTGTTAAATGTGAACGACAGTGTTGAGGCTTACCTCCTGAAGTGCCAGTTTCTGAAAATTACATCCTTCCTTACATCGAGCCCAGGTGCCAGAAGGTGTTGGAAGTTCTGGTTGTTTTTGTTTATCCTTGTGGTGAAACATGCAAATGAGTTTATTGCAGGAAGGTTGGCATAAGTCTTCTATAAATTATTACTTACTTGCAGTACTGTATCATTGTATATTATAATGGAAGGATCACTGTTTCAATGCATTTAGTCATTAGAGAAAACTGATCATTACAAGGAACACAGAGTCAAGATCTATTTGGAGGAGAAGGACACTTGAGTCTTTGGCATATGGGAGTGATCAGACAAATGAGGCTTGATGTTAGGCACTAGATGAAGGCCAAAACTTGTCCAGCTGGGGACAGCAGTCCAGTGAATTCCTGTCTCCATTATCTGTATCATGAAGGACTCTTTCAAACCATGTGTGTGATCAGAACCCCAAGAGAATGCTGTGATCCTCAATGGAGAGTTTCAAAGACGTAAGGAAAAGCAAATTCCCAACAATTTTACGTGTCAGATGCCTTTTGAAGAACAGTCCCCTGTGCTCACAGCTTGTCACAGAGGGGTTTGCCGTGGTGCTGTGCCTGGTGTCCACAAAGGAGCTGCTGCTGTGGGAGGGGAAGTGTCCTTTTCTGGGTGAGGCCATCGGGGGAGGTTTGCACCTCGCCTTTGCCAGCAGTGGTTTTTTCCTGTGCAGCATTTCCCTAAATACCTCAGGTACTTAGCCACAAACTCACTTCATGTTCTGCTTGTTAGTTTCCTCATTTCCCACCCTTTCTAGAAACTCTTTTTTGCATTCTCTCTTTTTTTTTTTTTTTTTTTTTTTTTTAATACCCAGATAATCCTCTTCTTTTCATACAAATCTTTGTGGCTTAATTTTTTGGTAAGTGAAATATTTATACCAGTTTGGTTGGAGCAGCAAGAACAAAAACTGGTGGGAAGGTCACAAGCCTGTTGTTACTTACAACGCTGACGCTCTCCAGTAGAGTTGCTGTTTTGTTTTTTGTCTTGCTCTTTGAATCAGCAGTTGTTTTTCTGTACATAAGGTTGCTCAAGAGCTCTGGTGTGAAAAAATAAATCAAACGACAAGTCAGAAAAGAAGCATGATTTTCAAGTAGATTTTAAAAGTTACATTATGGCTAAAATAAATTTCTAATAATGTCCTAATAATACTACGGACTTACCCACTTCAACCTGACTAGCTAAAATTTAGAATGTTGTGCTTTCTCTAGGAGTCTGTATAGACTTGGTTCTTCTATTTATACTGTTGCTGTTGCAACAGGAAATACGTGTGTATCTGTATCTATATACTTATCTGTGTAATTCAGGAAATTAGGGATTGCTGCGGTGGGGAAAATGGACAAATCCAACCAGTTCTAAACTTTATTGAATTAATTAGTTAATTGCACTTGGGGCTGATGGGCAATTCTCACATCACATTAATCAATACCTGTACATATGCAAAACCGTTAACTTAATTGCATTCTAAATCAGCTGTGGATTTTACAGTATCATGGAGCTGATGCCATATAGGAAGTCACGGCTGGAGTCCCCGGTGGTTGCTTGTCCTGAGGTCAAGGTGAACAGGCTTGAGAGATCCTCAGTGAGAAACACCAGAAATAAACTGAATCTGTTTTTTCTTTCTCAGGTTCTCCTTCCTCATGCCTGTGTTTTTTGCTGTTGCTCTCCCTTTCCGCAAGGGAGAAGGTTTCTCGTCTGCTCACTGTTTTGTTTGTTTTGATATCTTCACCCACCATAGCCTTTTGGATGATCACACTGCTCACATCCTTATCTGAAATTGTCTGGCTCACAGTACTACAAAAAACTTACATGCTACTGTTATACCATTTTAATATACCTGTATTCAAGTTCAAGACGAGATTGTGTTAATATTGTCCTGATCAAGTTCAAGACGAGATTGTGTTAATATTGTCCTGATTAGTACATCTGTGATTTGTAGGTAAGGCAGGCTTCTGCTTTGGCTAGAGTACCGGCACTCCTACGCATATCCACTCCTTCCTTACAGAGCTGGAGGGCTGCAATTAGAGCAGAAGGATTTCTTCAGAATCCAGAAGTTCTTTTCTGGGTAACTTAAAGAGTGAGAGCAGCTGGGGAATTAACTCTGTGGCCTGGATGAAGAAGAATGACTCTGGTGAAGTCCCTGTTAAAAAACAGTGTGACTGTTTATCTGGATGACTGTCTTGGGGAAAAATGAAAAAGATTCATTTACTGAACTGCATAAAAGTGCTGTTGCTATTTTTGTCTATACAATTGATTATTTACATTTTAAAACTGGTAGTTTGATATTGCATTTTGGAACTTTTGAATTTTCCAACATCTAATTTAAACTTTTCCAAAATTTTTTTTCAGGAATAACTCTGTTAGAGCTCTCAGAGTGTTTTCTCCCATTTTTATGTCTGACCATCAAACTGAATATTATTTGCGTGGCCTGGCTAGTGGGGATTGCAAAATTTAAGCCAACAGATGCTCTTCTAGCAGAGAATTTCCACTACATTAAATATGGCCAAGAGTGTGTTTAATGACGTGCTTATGACATTAAGTACAGTATCAGCTCACATTTTATTTAATTGATGATTAAATATTAGCATAAAATAAACATAAACTTTCTGGAACTGAAGATAATTTCTATGTACTGCTTTTATAGGGATTTTTTTGTAAAAGAAAAAGCCACCCAAAGCAACCAAAACATGTGCAGTACCGTGAGCTCTGCAATGAGGGATGACCATTCATGTCCTCTGGTATTTCCAAAGTATGGCAACATTTTGGATGGGAGAGTTAAGTCAATGAGTTAATTAGTTTGCCATCTATTTCTGGGTTTCATAACCGAAAGTATTCAGGATGACTGAAAAATGAGACAAAAGTTTCACTGTACAGATTGATAGGTTCTCTTTGTGTGTGTGTCTGCGTGCTATAAATAGACATGTACCACTTTTAACTCCTCACCAGGGAATAAAGTTTCATCATTTTGTACAAGTCAGTAAACATTGCGCAAAGTGATGTCTGCATACTATGACATGGTGTCTTCTTTGTGTTTTCCTCAGTAGTATTTTTTTGTCACTGGTATTTTAGGATCATATTTACTTGGAAGTTGAAACTGCAATAAGACATGGAAGATTCTGCAGTCGTGTATCATCCCACTCCCCCGCGCCACCCACCCCTACCCCCCCTCCCCCCGCCCAAATGATTGCTGTGTTGTAAGAAAGGCAGGCCAGGCTGTCATTCTGAACCGTCCATTTCACTGCAAAGACTTGATTGTTAAGCAAAAGATTGGGCAACAGGGAAGTCTGTCCTGCGTTTATTGGGCAAATCCAATAAATCCAATGAAAAGTGCTGTTTTGAGGTCTGTGTGTCATAGAGGACATGGCCAGCCTGGAAGAAACCTGGATGCCAGTTCCTGCAATAGCTGAGATAACAGGTTTTGTGGTAGGTCTGACATTGGTTGACATTAATTTCTCTGAGATATGCACCAGCAGTGCACCTGATAGAAGGCTGCTCTGCAGCCCCTGAAAGTCCAGCTAGAAGAAAACTGCAGGTAGTTCCCTACAAGGACAATGTGGCATAAATCAAAAAATAGGTGAACAAGACAAGAGGCAAAGTCAGGTCGTCAGTGAGAAAACATCCTCCCCTTGCCACGTCAGGGCTGAGCCGGCTCTTGTGATTTACACAGGTGAAGTTACAGCCCTGACTGGAACAAGAGGGAGTGCGCGAGTGTAGCAATTCAGTTTCCATTTGAAGTCATTGTATCATCGTTGGTCATTTCAGCAGGTAACGGCTGTCCTTTCTGTGTTGGAGAGCAGAGGTGGGTATACCAACAGTTCCCTCACACCCTGGGCATTACTTAGCAAGCTCTCTGAGGAATTTGGAAATTTAATTAGTACTTACTGGAAATAAGTTGGAAATTTAATTTAACTTACTGGAAATTTGAAAATTCAGTTAGTACTTACACTTGGACAGCTGCAGGATCTTTTTTCTATTAAACCAGCATCACAGACCTGAAACCTGCAGCTTGTCTGAGCCACCGGTCCTTTTCAGAAGATACCAAGCCTGTGCTGTTCATGCCCCTTGTCCTCCAGATTTTCTGAGCACACTAATGCAATGGAATTTTTTCACCTGCTCTGCCCCTCTGCCAGTGCAACATCTGTAGTTTTTTAAAAAGGACTGAATTCTCTTCTAAGTCATCTAAGCGGCATCAACAGGCAAGTGCAGTGGTCTTCCATGCAGTAGTTACAACCTGTGCCCCAATGGCCCGTAAAGGTTTTCAATTTGTAAAGGAAACTCCACAGGAAACACCATTTTTCAACTGGAAATGAATTGCTCGTTGCTTTGGTAATGATTTGCCAGCATATAAAAAGCAGTATACTTCCCTTTGGTTTTGGCTTCTAAATTACCCTGCAAAGCATCTTCACTGACAATGTGCATTTTTCCCCATATGTGAAGGGATGGTAATACTTCCTCCAAAAGCCTGCCCTTGTCCCTCAGACTGGCTCTTTCCTGTCCATGTTAGTGTGTGTGTCTGGCTGTATGTGCACGCATGTAGGTGTTATATAGGTATGCTTCTGTATGTGTACCTACTGGGAATGCATGCTCAGCCTCGCTACTTGTTGGACTTTGGGCATGAAGTTGTGGCAGCCTCTCCTGTGTCAGGCTGCCAGATGGAGCAACTCCTAGTATGTACCTTTTGCACTTTCCAATTACAGACGTTTCTCTCTCTTAGCTCTTTTATCAGTTACTCAACATTTCAGGCATTTTCACGGTTGGGAAGAGAAAACTCTTTCAGCGCCTGACCTCTGTCCTTGGAGACTAATGGTCTGAAATGACATTGCTGCCTTAACTACCGTGCTCCACTTCCCAGATCTGACTTTGTTTCCCCTTTGCATATTGTTGTGTGCAAGTTTTTGGTTAAGTTTTGTTCCTCAGTGTGATTTTCTTCTAATTGTGTAGTCCCTTGGGGGATGAATGTGAATTATTGAAGGACCAAGTTGCAAATGAGGTGAGAACTTGCTTCTTATGAGCAAACAGATGGGGGTTTTGGCTCAAATCATGTGCCCACGAGAGAAAATCCTGTTGTGACGCTAGTGACCCTTGGGCTGGTTTTAGTAATGGTAGCAGAGTTTAACACTAACTGCTAACGTGATCTGTGGGATGTATGGGTCAGGGCTGTTTAAAAGCAGCTCCTGAAGGTCATTCCAGACCAAATGGCTCTCGTTACTGGTTTGCAGTCATTTCCTCATCATCATTTCCTTTGATCTTTGCTTTCAATTTGATAACTTTCCTCAAGGTTTCCATGACCTGGCTGATCCAGCCTTATGTATTCTGTTATCTTAAAACTGTTCAATTTAACGAGCTCTTTTTGGAGGACTGCTGGGGGTTTTTGCTATCATTTCTTTCATGTTTTCTTGAAACTATGTTAGAAAAAACATCACATTTGAATCAGCCTTTTCATTTGTCTTTTGTCTACATTGATTAGCTCCTAATATTTTTACGTGACTGCAGCTTTATTTCTTGACTTCAGCAGCGTTTCTTGGCTTCAGTAGACATGATCCCTGACTTAATTTCTCCAGCTTTTCTCTGTTAAAAGGACTTTCTAATTTTGACTAACAGTAGTGTTACTGATCATGGATGAAAGTTCTGCTATCTCCAAATTAATGTTTTTTGTTAACTCAAACACTCTTAGTGCTTGCAAACAATCAGATGGCTCTCGGCAAGTTTTTTCAAAAACAACCTGCAGCAGATTGATCTGTTCTGTGTAAGCTGATCACTGATGATCAGTCCTTACAAGTCAGTGTCTCCTGGCTGATTTGCTATGTACCATGCTCTAAGGTCTGGGTCAGTTTAAAAATCTTAATTATTTTGGCTGCCTCACTGGAAGACTTTTACAAACTGTGTGACTATACCTTGCGCAGAGTGCAAGTTTGTAGGGTGGCACAGCCCTTTGTGTCTGCGGGGTGTTTGGTACCTTGTGGTACTAGCCCTGATTTTGGCTGGATCACTTTGGTGCTGCTGCATCAGTCCGTAATAACTGTCTACACACCAGCGATCATAAGGTGCAGAATAGTCCTTTGAAATGCATGGTGGGAATACAATGTTAAGATGAATTAAACCCTTATTCCTTTTACTCTCTCCAGTCATTTTAGTAAGTCAGGTCCTTGCCCTGTGCTAATAACATCCTGTTGTATCTGAAAAGATGTCTAAGGATCTGCTGCAAAGATCACTGAATTTAATGGAAAAAACCCCTCTTATTGTCACCAAAATGGGGAAAACCTCTTAACACCAATGTAGGATTAAGAAGCAGGCATTCTTTATTGCAGCGCTGGCTGCTCGGTGGCATCTCCACAAATCAAGCACACCTGTGTAGATTTTACCGTTACATTTATACACAAAATTACAAGGTCGTACCATCCCAATTACAATGATTGGTTAGTAATTTGCTTATAATTGTAATATTTGCTGTGCCATCCTTTTCTGTTACTACGCTTGCGCAGGGGAAGGGTCTTCACCTGGGCAAGGGTCTTCTTCACCTGTGGGCGTGATTTTTAGTATTATAATGAAGGTAGTTCGCTTCAGGACACCCTAAAAGTTAGTTTTGTTGCCAAGTCGGAAGGCTGGATATCGGCCTTGCCAAGCTGTCCAGTAGAACCTAGGTGCTCTGGTTATGGTCTAGAGAGTAAAGACTAAGGGTATTATGGTCTATAGCACAGGGACTTCAAGTAACAGTCTCGGATAACGAGCAGTAAAGCAATTCATATGTCATTGGTTAATAATAAGTGTTAACATAATACTGTCACGAAGGTTAACTCCTTAGAATCAAAATGTTCTTATAACTAACTGTTCCATAAACGCAAAATCTAGAAAGATTCAGTAAAATCTTAAGATAATCTGCAACATTATGACTTAGACTGTACAACTTCTGGGGCAAAGACCTTGCAGCTGTGGGTGTAGGAGGATATCAAAGGCCTATGCTACAGACAACTCACCAATGATCAACTACCGGTCTTGGAAAGGAGGCAAAGCTAGTTTTCCGGATAACAGCGAGAACAAAAACCACATACATGGCAAATGGTAGTTTATCAGATAAAGAAAATCTGGATATTAGATGGAACTGTGAATCACAAGTAGGAGAATTGTGTCAGTAACCATGCAAAGATAATTCATGTGGACTCAGGAGTGAGAAGGAAGAACCCCCTCCACCCTGGTATCATACTCCTCCTAGCAAAGGACTTAGGATGCCGAGGAGTCATTTTCAGCTGATCTGACATGCCCAAACTGATGTCAGATCTTAGGAGCAGAAGGGTAAACACGACAACAGAGAAAGGAGTAGGTACCGGAAAATCTGTGTATATCAATTTTAATGTTATCTTTATGATGAGTTAGCTTTAATAACTGGATGATTTTAGCTTTGTGTTAATGGCATTGCAGCTGAGCTAACACAATTAATTGATTGGACATAACAGTCTTTAATTAGTTGAACAATTAATTATTGACTTTGTATATTAGGTGTGTTTCCTTAGCTCATGTAAAGTGCAAAAATGGTAGAGAAACAGATCAATGGAAAATGTCAACAACTAAGCTGTAATTTGGACCCAACAAATAGGTTTCAGATGAAGCAGCATTTCTATGAATATATGTTTGATGACTTCCTAAAACTTGACAAGTTTATGTATAGAGAGTACTCCCAAGGACTTTTCCCTGGTAGAGTTGTGTTACCACTTAATTAATGAAGCAGGTGTTTTTTTTAAAAAAAAAAAAACACACAACAATGAAAATAACAAAATTAACAAAAAGCCCCACTCTATCACATAATGCAAGAACAGGTGAATCCTGTTTGTAGGGAGATGGTGTGAAGCTAGAGGTTCAGTTGCAGTGTACGAATGTAGAAGACCCTGATTTTGGGAGATGTAGGGTATTTTATGATTAAGACTAGTTGCTGGCCTTTGGGCAACACCAAAGACCATGCTACATCTTGCTAAACCAGCCTGTTTAGTTTGGTAGGAGTGCTTAGGAAGGGGCGGTAGCTGAAGACAAGGCAATGGAAGGGAATGAAATCTCTCCCTCTGCTTTCTGGTACTGCTGAAACTAGTGGTTGACCTCAGCGGGCTTTCAGGGGCCCCACAGAGCTGATCTCTCACTCTCCCTCTTAGGCAGGGTGGGGGAGGAAATAAGAGGAAAAGATAAAGGTAGATTAATGAAAACTAGTAAAGGCTGTGCACAGAAGCAAAGCAAAAAAAACCCCAACCCAAACAACACCTTATTCTCTACTTCCCAGTAGCAAGTGATGTTCAGCCAATTCCTGGGAAGCAGGGCTTCAGTATATGTAGCAGTTGCTTCAGAAGATGAATGCCTTCATAACGAATGTCCCGTGACCAAATTGTCCTCCTTCCTCTTAGCTTTCATTGCTGAACATGATTTCATATCGTATGAAATATACCTTTGGCGAGCTTTGGTCAGCTGTCTCGATATAATCCATGCCAACCTCCCTTCCACCCCCAGCCTACTGGCCTTTGGGGAAGAGCCATTCAAGAGGCAGCCTTGATGTTGTGCAAGCACTGCTCAGCAACAGCCAAAACACTTGTCTGTTGCCCATACCGTTCTACCACAAATACAAACCACAGGGCTGTATGGGCCTCTATGGCAAAAGTTAACTTCATCCCAGCCAGACCCAGTACAAACAGGTAGAAGATACTAATTTATTGTAGCTCTAGCAGCTTGGTCTGTGTGCAAAAATAATCCAACTGTACTTTGGAAGATATTGAAAAAGAAAGCAAACCTAAGCACTCCTGAAGCAAAGTGCTCTGATGGACAGACTGGTTTGTTATCCAGCTTAGTGTCTGCTCATCATTTAACAAGCAAGCTTGAAAACAACCAGAGCCTTAAAATGTGTGGCGTTCCCTTCAGATGGGAAAGTGATACTTTAGATGTATTTTCCTGCGCGCAGGTGATCCTGGCAGCAGTAAGTTCTATACTTACAAGTAGTTGCGCATCTAAAACAGTGATGTACACATAAAATGAAGTACAATTTAATATATTTAAAATAAAAAGATAGGGTTTTTTAAATTTTTTTCTGAAACCGTTGCACAGTAGTCAGAGAATTCAGTGATGTACAACAAAACTCTACGGGGACTTTTTCAAGCAATGGCTAAATAACCTTTCAAAGTGGAATGCAAATGAATTACGTGTTCCCCAGAGAAAACGGAGGTAACAAATTTGACATCATACTGTTCTTTTTAAAAACAAACTAATCAAAGGTTTTTGATCAGTTGTGTGCCCTGTGGGAGAGCACCATAGAGCAGGCATAAAAAAGGCATTTTATTCCAGGAGGAAGAAGCAACAGCAATGAGGCAAAACAATAAACCCAAAAGGTTAAGGTACTTGTGAGATGAGACCAGGGCAGGTAGCTTTTCTCAGCACTCCATTGACAGAAAATCCCTGAACAAAGTCTGATGGTAGATAAAATGTGTTGCTATGGTTTCATGCTGCTTGAGGGGCTGCAGTGATTGCTATGACTATGTGACTTTGCCATCCCAGGACGATTCAGGGCAGCTAGATTTCTGATGCGGCTTGAGACACAGGAAGTATATTTAAGGTTGCACCATGCTGATCATGGTGAGAGTGGGAGTGGTGTGTAACTGGCCGTCGTTTGGAGATACCATGAGCTGAATAACTCTGACAGCCTAGACACCTGAGATTTCAATAATCGTTCTGGGAGGCAGTCTGCCTGCTGTACATTAATTTAATGTATTAAGTCAGAGGGGAAAGAGGAACATCTATGTTTGATAAACAAGCTATCAAAAGAAAACAGTTCATTTATTAAGTTTCAGCTTTTATGTAAAAATTTGGATACAGCTGTAGCAGGTGAAAACAAAACACAGAAGTGTAAATACGCTGTTTTTCTGAGGCTCCTTTGGTGCTTCTGGTGATGATGCAGCTTGAAGGGTTTAGAGGACAGAGAGTATACATATGATGTATTAGCGTTGCAGGTGACTGAACTGATACCTGCGCTTTTTGTACGCATGATACATTAACATTACAGGTGACGGGACTGGTATCTGTGCTCTTTCAATAAGCTTTTCTCTTTCTTTCTCTGGTTTATAAACCTAGCGTTATCAGACTGAAAGATGAAATTGAGTATAGGATATGCTGAAACACATATAGATATAAAAGATGGGATTTTGCCTCTAGCAGGCTGTTGTCTTGTGCCTTATGCTTCCAATAGAAACTTCTTGGGGAAAAGCACCTTGTTAGGCCCTGTGAATATACACTGTTAAATGTTATTATACTGCTGAATTGCTATTGTCACTCTAAGAAAAAAAAAATCTCATATTTCTGAGGATGAGTATTTGTGTTTATGCGACACCTAGAGGTCCACCTTGGTTGCATGAAGCATACAAAACTTGCTTCAGTACCTTCCTGCTTCAGAGTGTGTACAGCATTAAAGCAGGGAAGGTTATATTCTTAAGGCATGGGCATATGAAATTTCGTAATACGTGTGGTACGACATTTGGTCCTCTTACAGCCTTGCAAACCAGCCAATACACCATACTTCCGTACTCTGAAGGACTGACAACAAAGTCGGGTGAAGTCTGTGCTTTGAAGCAAGTACGGCTGAGACTTGAGCCAGGGCTTTTCTCTTTCTGAATGGGCAGCAAGAAGGTCTATATCTGCACCGGATTTACTGCAGTCAATTTGAATGTTTCCCTACCCTGGCAAAAAAACAACCAAACAAAAATCAAAACCCCCAAGAATCACTGTAATAGAAAAATGGTCCCATGGTGATTGTCCGTATTGTCCTGACATCAAGAACATGTAGTAGTTAGAAAGACAGAAAATTAATTTCTGTCTGGTCTGCATTTCCTTGGAAAAGCATTGGAACTGACATTTTTTTCTGCAGAAGTGGATGAAAATCTGCTTCGTTGTGAAATCACAGCATTTGTTAACAAGGAGCTTCATGTACTCTTGCACAAGGCAATAATTCATTGAGGAAGTTTTGGATCTTGCAGTGTCGTGGTTTAACCCTAGCTGGCGACTAAGCACCACCCAGTCGCACATTCACTCCCTCCTGCAGCGGGATGGGGAGAGGACTGGAGGAGTAAAAGGGAGAAAACGTGTGGGTTGAGCTAAAGACAGATTACTAGGTAAAGCAAAAGCTGTGCATGCATGCAAAGCAAAAGAAGGAATCCCTTTAGCAATTCCCATGGGCAGGCAGGTGTTCAGCCATCCCCAGGAAAGCAGGGCTCCATCAAGCATAGCCATTACACAGGAAGACAAATGCCATAATGCCAAATGTCTCCTTCTTCCTTCTTCCCCCAGTTTTTATACTGAATGTGACATTCAATGGTATGGAATACCTCTCTGTCTAGTCTGGACCACCTGTCCTGGTTGTGTCCCCTCCCGATTTCCCGTGCCCCTCCAGCCATCCGGCTGGCAGGGCCTGAGAAACGGAAAAGTCCTTGGCTTAGTATAAACATTACTTAGCAACAACTGAAAGCATCAATGTGCTATCAGCATTGTTCTCACACACTGCACCAGCTACTGGGAAGAAAGTTAACTCTATCCCAGCTGAAACCAGGACATACAGATAAACAGATGGAAGAAAACCCAGAAAAGATGAATGAAACCAGAACAATTTAGCAAATTTGTCTCTTATTTGGGAGCCCTTGTTTACTTTTTAATTTCTGCCTTATTTGGCAATTTCTGTCCATTAGAGTAGGGTATGTCAAATCTGAGTCAGAAAGACTAAGCAAGGGAAACTTTGAGATATCTTTGCAAGGTGCATTAACAGCTAGTAAACTTGGACTTTCTACAGAATGACATAATTGTCTGTGAAGATATTGCCTACCTACTAGCACTATAGAGTAAAATGAAACTCCCTCTGCTCTATGAAAAAAAAAAAACCACAACCAAACAACCAAACCCAAAAAACACAGAGACCTTGGTAACACCTCAGACTGTTTCCTTCTTCAGAAAATTTCTTTATCCAGTGAGAGCATCATTCATTTTTACTACCAAAGAAGGTATTCAGTACCTCAGCCTTTTTCATGTCCTGTGTGATCAGGTCCTCCTCTCTGTTCAGCAGTGGGCCCATATTTTCCCTAAGCTTCTTTTTTGTCACCCATGTCCTTCTAGAGGCCCTTCATTCTATCTTTGACATCCATGGCCAGATTAAATTCCATTTGTGCTTTGACTTTCCCAAACTCAACCCTGCATGCTCAGACAATATCTCTGTATTCTTCCCAGGTTATCCTTTCCATTTAAAAATGCAAAGTGAATTTGATGAAATGTGTGGGGGTTTTTGTGGCTTCCAGTAGTAGCTCAAGTTCAAGCTCAAGCTCTACCCACGAAACTGTAGTTAGGTAGGTTGAACGACTGCAGTGCCTTAGGAGACTATGAATCTCTTGACTATGATTTTGGTGATAATACCACACTATTTAAACTGTAAGATACAGTTTCTAAGAGAAAGCAGACTGTTCACTCAGATTCTAACCGTGTGCAATAAAATCAGGGAAGAAAAGAAAACAGAGGTTTTAAAATGCGGATTGTGCATCAGAAAAACCGTTATACAAGATTTTCTCCAGCAAAAGGAAAGGTTCAAGTATGTTTAAAACAAACGGAATATGCTTGAAGACCTAAAAATAATAAACTCCAGGTAAAGAAATAATTCTTCTTAACTTGTGTAAGATTTAAATAGAATCACAGAAACAACCGATAATATTGATGACTTCATTATCAATGTCTTATTATTGACTATTTAAGACAATATTGCCTATGTCTCTTTCTGTTACCATAGGTGATGAATACTGCTACTGCAGTGACATGGGTAACCGTTCTGATCAGCAGGGCTGTATTGCCACCAGAAAGCTTTATGTACTGAAAAGCTATATTTACTTGATAAATAGCGTAGGAATGGTAACCCACGCCACTCAGTTCCTTAAAGCCAAGTAGTCACATGCAGTTAAAAAGCCGATGTTTTCTGGATACCAATTACCTGATGCCTAAATGATAAACTTCTTACAGTTCAGAAGGAACTGCACATCTCCACGTGACACTTCATAGAAACCTCGACTGAAAGCCCCTTACTGAAAATGCTTAGTCAACTTCCTCATCTGCAAGTATTACCATGAGAACCATAACACTTAAGAGCGCAAAATAAACAGGGATATCTCCATCTTATTCTAACCTAAAACTTTAATTAATCCCCACTTACCTTGCTATCACTGATTGTAGCAAAATGGCCTAATGATTCCTCAGATGAAACAGTTTTTTCTTCTATTTCATAGAGTCAGACTTTCTCCCCCTGATCTCAGTATAGTTGTATAGAAATGGCATTTCCTTAGGTACGCTATGATAACCATCCCATCAACTAGCCTCTCAAGGGATGACTGGCTGTCTTATGTCAGTCCAGAGCACCATGCAGTCTAGTCCAGCATCTCTGATACAGCCAGTTAAAGGTGCTTAGGGAAGATGAAACTGATGAAGAAAACATAAAGTAATATACTTGCCGCTCCCCCACTGCATTCTCCCATCTGCCAGGAATTTCAGTCCCACGGTCATCCTAAGCAAGAAATGCTATGTTGTGTCCAATAATACCTGAGACAACTTTTTCCGTGTATTTTTCTAGTTATGTTTTGAATACTTCAACATCTGCATCATAGCATGCCTTGGCAAAGAATCTCATAGCTGAATAATCTGCTGAATGGAGATAAATAATTTCGTTTGGGTTTAACTTAATGACTTGATTTGAAGTGGGTACATTCTTACACACGTATCATTGAGTAACTGAACCACATTCACTTTTTCACATTTTCTGTTTGTGAGAAACACCACCAGTGAGACCCACCATCGCCACAGCAAATGTGTTGTCTCAGCGTTGCTACAGCAGGAAACTCGCCATCAGCACAGTGAATTGTATCACCACTGCCACAGAAGAGATTTAAGGCAAGAAGATAACACCACTGCCACCACAGAGATTTAGGAGACCCACTGACACCATGGAGCAATGAGGGAGGCTGGTCCTGCAAGACCTGAACAAACCCCTGTGCATATTCCCAGACTTGGGGTGTGTTGGGCATGTAACCCCTGTGCATGTGCCCAGACTTGGGGTCAGGGGGGTCAAGGTGCCTGGAGGCCCCTGAGGAATGTTGGGCATGTACGCCATTGCTGGGTGGAAGGCGTGGTTGAGCAGAACAGCTTGTAACAGCTCTATCAAAAAGGGAACCAACTAACACGGGGTGGAACGTTCCCCCACGGACTTGGAAACGAATCGGACTGTCGGGATGCTGCGGCTCCGGGGTGGTAGCTATTGCTTTGAGCCCTTTCCTTCTTTCCTTCTTTCTTTCCTTCCTTTCTCTCTCTTTATCTCTCTCTCTCCCTTCCTTGGCACTCACAGATTTATTGTTGGGCAAATAAAGTTCCTTGGCTCTTGACTCCATTTTGAGTCTTAATTCCGTTCCTGAGAATATAAACAGAACCACTCTCCGGTCTCAGACCGGCATGCAACAGGTTCTGCCCATGTACCCTTCTTTCAAAATCTTTCAGGAATTACTGGAAGCTGACAGAAAGTAAAGATCACTTCAAATTATATTCTCTGCACTGGAAGTAAGGTTTTTTTTGAAGGCTTTCAAAGCTTATTTTCCTACTTTCAAGATGTTTTTCTAGCTGAGATTTGCCAAGGAAACACTTCATTAACAGGTTCTGAAGCATCTAGATTTAATTGTTAAACCTGCCTGTGTATGTTCGGTCCTCAGAGCTGGGTCTAGCAACTGAAGCTGATCAGCCTGCACCTGTACAGAACAAAGAAAGTGCTTTTTATTTAAAAAAAAAATAAAATACTGAGGGACAAACAGTTCTCTTCTAAGAGCAATGAACAATGTACAAGACTTGCCCACTCCTTTTCTGCAGCGTGCTGAGCAGACAACTCTACCCATCTGCCTCATACACATTCTTTGCTACGATTGACGCTGACAGTGTATGTTGAGCCCATTTTTCTCCTCTGGATTGGAATTTTGTCCTTGAGCGTGAGCTTCACATTTTATTGCCATAGCTGGCAACCGGGAGACATAAGCAATTTTCAGCCAGTGTCAGCCTGCCCTGGGTTTGAACACCTGACCTCTGTGCTCCTTGCTGCAGCCAGCTGGCAGCTAGAAACATGTTAACGTACAGATAAATAGATATAGTAATGTCTTCCTTCTATAGCAGATAGGCTTCTTGAAGGAACCTCATAGACTTCTTCATTGAAGGAGGCATAACTGAAAGAATGTGTGCTGCTTCACTTTAAATCAAGCCTGGTCAACTTTGGCAGCAGTCTAAAGACCTAACTTAGGTTGAAGATACACATCATGCTTGAGTACATCTGACAGGTTCAACTTCTGAAAGGTTCCATTCCTCTTTCCCCCCGCTTTCCCCCACGCCTGCTCCAATCTCATGGTTCCTTCTCTTTCTATCACTCCTTCTTGCTTCTCATTTAAGTTTTCATTGAGGTGAATCAGCTGCTGGTCCTCTAATCTTTGCTTTTGTCAGGTTAATTTAGAGGGAATTTTAAGGGTAAACTCAGATCAGCAAAGGGTCTGAGGGGTATCAAAACCAGAGCAAGGCATGTGTGTGGCAGGAGGAGGGGGAGAGAGGGAGAAGAGCCTTCTCCTTTTCAGCTGGTAGATTGGTTCCAGAATTACCAAGCACCTTCTCCATAAATGTCATCTCTAACACGTCAAATGCTAGATTTCACTGTAACTGCAGCACCTACAACTCTTGTGGCTGTCTGAAGGCAGCAAGGCTGCAATAGCTGCTGTGAAGACTGAAGTGACAGCTGTAATGTGGTACAACGTACATTTTGTTGTACCACCACTTATAAACAAATGGGGTTTGCACGTTCTCCCTCTGTGGAATTTACTGGCTATGCTTTTTTGAGTATTCGTCCTATATTGGCTATTAAAATAAACGAAAAAGTATGTATTTCTACAGACAGAACCTCCCCAGCTTCAATAGTGTCATCCCGTATCTATAAACAAAGTTCACAGCAAACCTCAAGCGTTAATTTTAATAATGTTTTACAATGCAATTCTTTCTCTGTACATACGGTTACCTAAATTTTTTGCCACAGGACCTTGAGAAAATTACAACAGGGTAATGGAAACTGAATGGAGTGCATAAGTGAAGGAGCAGTGCTAAGAAGGTTTGGGAAGGAGAAAGAAAGGACTGTGTTGTGGTGCCTCAGTGCCCGGTTAAGGTGTCAAGTTCCTAAACACCACTGATAAATGGGAGGGGAAATTCCAACTCTGCAAAGGAAAACAGCAGCTGTCTGGCTGTGCAGCTGCCCTCCTCTGTACTTCTTCAGGACAGCAGTAGGGATGCTTGTCACTGGCAGCAGGAACAGAAGAGATGCCACATTAAGAGCTTTCTAGGACGCAGCAGCCTGAGGGCAGCACAGGGAGACTAAGCGGTCACACCAGGTAGCCATGTAGCCTTTGTGATTCATTAAATTACCTGCATTCCAGGTGTTTTGTGGGATAGACTGTTATTCACTGACTGTTACTGCCTGTCAGCGTACTTGCATTGCAGCTAGCAAAACTGTGTTCAGTGCATGGGTTTGAAATGTGCTGGCAACAGAGAGTAAAGTAAGATGGCAATAAAGCTGTAGTAATTTTCCCCTTTGATGACATGGATATCAAGCGAACATTGTTTCATAAGATAATCTTAAAAGCTTGTTTCAGAGAAGTAAAGTAAATAATGTAATTTACTCTGGAGGTGTTTTGCTAATGATGGTGTTAGCTGCCCATCAAGGCTCAGATTGTCCAGCAAAGCTCTCTAGTAAGAGAAGGTGTGAAGAGGTGCTGAGAATTTCTTTGGTATAATTAGAGGAAGAAATTGTTCCAGGAGTTTGTTTAAAATGCAGCTTTTTTTGAAACCAATAAATTGTACACTGCCCAGAACTGTTAACCTCCACCCTTTGTGTAGGTATATTTTGGTGAAATCAGAGTAAATAAATAAGCTTTGTGTCACTAGACAGCAGGCAAGCCATTTCACTTCTGGTAGCAGAGGAATCTGACTAGTCTAGGGAACCCTAAGTAACATAAACACTTCAGTTGAACAAACACACAATTCATTTCACTGGCTATCTAGTGGAGCAAGGCAACGGAGTTATGCAAATGTAATATCAGTTGACTCTGAGAATGTGGATCCAGTTTATAAACAGACAACTGCTTTGAGCATTCCTATGCAGGATTTGGATTTCATAGAAGGAATATCAACATAAAAATTTGAAAAAATAAATATAGACCCAAACTCGGCAATGCACTGAAACCAATACATCATTTGAAGTGAAATGGGAGTATCTCGGGTGTTTAAAACTGTAATTCAAGGTGTTATATCTACATGTATCAATGTAATATAGCATCTTGATCTAAATTAAAGTGAAAATCCTGTGCGGGACTATTGCCTTCATGCTTTCATCCGTCCCCTCAGCATCGATCCAGTCCAGTTCTGAAGTAGATTATATAACCAGAAATGACTGTGTCCTGGTTTATTATATTATTCCAACTTCTAAATAGATCTTCTCGGTAGCAGATGAAAAAGGTGACTTTGCTTGCTTTTTAAAATTCATTTTTACTCCTAAAACTGCAAATCCAAACCCTCAATTTTCCATGTGAAAGTCAAGCCGGGTTCCCTTTATCTTTTGCAAAGACAGTAATAAAGAATCTGTAATTGGCACTTTGCTGCTGAATCTATAAGTGATGTTGAGCAAGGACAGAATCCAGCTCACATTGCTGTAGGTGTGCTGGCAGTGCTGAGCCTCTTATGGTTTATTTCAGTCAGCAAAAATGGCAGATACAAATCTGCACGTGCACAGAAAGGACAGCTTGAGTCAGAGCAGTCCGTTTTGTTAAAAGACAATTTTCAGTGTAAAACTATGTTTTATTGCACTCCTAGGAGGGGAATAGAAAAGTAGGCTTAAATTGGTGTATGAATGAAATGGATGGCTGCAGTTTGACTGTGGTGGTCCGGCTTTTAAACTTAATCCTGGGAAAAAAATTAAGGAGATACTGAATTCAGCTGACAGAAAGGCAAATACAAAATCAGCTGCATGGAAAGATTGACATCATAAAAACAGGATTTTAAAAAGCAGGAAAGGTGGAATGACTTGAATGGTGAGATTCCAATAAGTCTCAGTTCTGCACCTCTAATGTCACTCTCTTTGGCTACGAATGTACAAAGATTTTCTGCTTGGTTTGAATGTGTTGTTGCTTTGTGGGTTTTTTGGTGGTGGTTTGTTTTTGTTTTGGTTTGGTTTTTGTGGGTTTTTTGTTTGTTTTGTTAAGGCAACTCCAAAGTGCCCAAAGCTGTCCCCAGCCAGAGGCCAAGTGCAGACTGTGCTCTGTGGCACAGCCGTGTCCCCAGCTCCCCGCAGCGCTCCACAGCTCCCCGGGGATGAAGGAGACCTCGGGGGATGGAGACACACGTCCAGAAGTGCTGGACTGTGGGGGAAGTGGTAGCAATCTATGTGTATTGGATTTGTCATCGTGTCCCACATATCGGCCTGGCATCCACGGCCTTTGTACCTGTGCATTTGTTTGGAAACTGCTATTAATGTCATTTACTTTCTTTTCACACAGACTGTGATTTGATTAAGATACCCTGTTGAATTAATCACAGTTTAGACTTCTTTGTTCTAATACTAATATACGCACATATATTCCATAAAAAGAGAAGAACACTATATTCCAACACTTTAGCAAACACATTTTTGGGGGAAGAAACAATTTTTACCTGGAAATAAAACAGAATATACATTTGTATAAACTTAGAATGGTTTAGGTTGGAAGGGACCTTTAACGGCCGTTTAGTCCAGCCCCCAATATACATCCCTGCTTTCCCTGTTTACTCAGAGAAATCCTTTTTTTGTTGGTTGTTGCTGTTTAACCCCAGCCAGCAACTGAGCACCATGCAGCCGCCTTCTCATTCCCCCCACAGCGGGATGGGGAAGAGGACTGGAAGAGTAAAAAGGAGAAAACTCATGGGTTGAGATAAAGACGATTTAAGAGGTAAAGTAAAAGCCACACACACAAGCAAAGCAAAACAAGGGATTCCTTCACCCTTTCCCATTGGCAGGAAGGTGTTCAGCCATCCGCAGGGAAGCAGGGCTCTGTCCCACATAATGGTGACTTGGGAAGACAGATGTCATAATGCCAGATGTCCCCCCGCTTCCTTCTTCTTCCCCCAGCTTATATATATACTCAGCATGATGCCATATGGTATGGAATACCTCTCTGTGTAGTTTGTGTCACCCGCCCTGGCTGTGTCCAGTCCCAATGTCCTGTGCCCCTCCAGCCCTCTGGCTGGCAGAGCCTGAGAAACTGAAAAGTCTTTGACTTAATATAAACGTTACTCTAGTAACAACCAAAAACATCAATGTGCTATCAACGTTGTTCTCACACCAAATCCAAAACACATCTCTGCACCAGCTACTAGGAAGAAAATTAACTCTATCCCAGCTGAAACAAGGGCAGTGGTTTTCTGCTGCCCTTCAATATATGATTAATTTTGTTCAAGTAATAAAATTATGAGATTTTTTTGTTTGTGATCACTTGATCCTTCTGGTGCAGAATTCATATCAACCAGAGAGTGGCATCATAACATTAAAGTGGGTTGTTGAACAGTCTTTCAGATGCACTCATCATCAGTCCAAATTTTGTTGGTTTCTTACCGATGTCAGAATGCATAGAATTAGACGCATGCTGGAACTTTCCGCCTAAAACATCACAGGTCAGCTTTTAGGTGTAAACGTTTATGCACGTTAGTTTACACACATTTACCACTTTTTTGTTGCTCCTTTATTTGCGGTGCAGAAGAAATACCTGATCCCTCCTGTAAGATCTAACTGGAGCTGTTTAAGTAAAAAGTATTTACTTATGTTTTGTGACGAAAGATTAATGAGTAATGAAGAGGAAAACAAAGTTATAGCTAGTCTTGCTATGTAAATATGCAAAAATGTTCAAGCAGCTTTTTAATGAATCCAGTATGCATCAACTTTGACTCCCAAGCAACCTCAGCTATTGATAACAAAAAACATTTGCTCACCTTTGCTGTCAAGGAAGAGTTGTTGTTCTTTTCAAGGACAATAGGAATGGGTCTGCACTGAAGGTATCTATGTCTAGGGTACAAATGGAAGCGATGTGGAACAGCACTGAACGCTTGCTCTGATTCCAAAATGCTTTGACAAGTGTTGCACTCATAGCCAGAGAAAAGCTGCTCTGAAGACTTGAATGCAGATAAACAAGCTTATACAAAAATATACATTAATAATCAATCATATCTCAGCACATAAAATGCCAGTTCACTGCCTCCGGTATATTTGCTTGTCTAAATTTCTGCACAACAATTGATGGAATATTATTCACCACTTTTGGCTGGCATGGAAATTGTCCTGGGTTTGTGGATGCCTTTTCCTGAGCTGTACATGTGTTTGTCCCAGTTGCTCTGGTTATAGCAGTAGGCTGTATCTACAAAAGACACCCATCAGCTCCTGGGAAATCAGCTCAGGCACAGTGCTTCTGTGTGTATTTGAAGCAACGTGGACTATTACAAGCATAGTAGAACCATTGTTTGTACTTGTCATATTTTCTCTAGATTACTTAGTCAAATTCAAGGTCCTAATTCCTTTCTGCAAAGCTTCCAGTGGTGTGGTCTTAATACATTCAAAGATTCGTCTGGTAGCGTAAGGCAAAGACAGGATTTACATCTCATCTCTTCAGGAGCAGAGACAAATGGAAGCACCAACATGAAGCTTTCTCTGAGGCAGCTGTAAAACACGTGTGGAACAAAAATTCAGAGAGATTAATGACTGCTCCAAGCCTCATCACTTCTCAGTGACAACTGAGAATGTTTGGACTGGTCCTACCTAATACCACTTGGGGCAGTATGACCATACAAAGAAATATGTGGGCAATTACGAAAGAATCTAACATCAAACAAACATCCACCTATCTTCAAAACCAAACACCTATGGCATGTAACTTCTTTCAAGCTCAATACTTTTCTACAAGATACTTAGGTGCATTACATAAAGAGTGTGCTATATGTTTATAGAATATAGGTAAATATCAAAAGCTTGTTTCTGGAAGATAATGAACATCATCTAATATATGCGTTGTTGCCCTAGCTCTGCTGTCTACAGTAGAGGTTAAATTCTTTGCTTTACTTACAAGTTTTTGTACATAAGTAAATGAGATCAGTTCTTCCCTTCCTTTGCATGTTGTCTGTTATTTCACACATGCAAAAAAGCTGCAGACTTCTCTATTACGTTAGTATATGAAAGCCAAGGGAAGAGAGGAGGAGTACTCATCTGCCAGTTCATTATTTTCATTCCCAAGGAAGTTAACATTAAAAAGGGCCTCCACCAGTCACAGAAAAATTGGGCTTAAACTCCCCCCCGTTTTTAATATACACATTCATTTTATATTGACGGCACCTTGAGAAATACTTATTGCACATAAAGAGCTCCATGGTATTTGTCATGGGAAAAAAATAATTGTGCGCTAATAGGTACCGTAATTGTTCATTTAATTATGAATCTCGCAAGGCAAGTTTTCCACAGCTGTGGTGATAACTATTATACAAAACACCATTAACCAGTCGTTACTACCTAACTGGCAGTAAACCAGTGTGTGGAAACCTCCACACTTGGTTTAGGCCAAGAGCCCTTGGAGATTTGTGTGCCTGTGTTAAGAAGATAGCAAGATACAGATGTTTGCCTGAAGAATACCTGCACAATCTTTGGGAAATCAATCAACATTTTCATTGTAATGAACAATGAGCTTCTAACGCTTCCAGTTAATAGTAACAGGAACTTACCACTACAGGTTCAAGGTATTGATTAACAGTAGAAATATGTAATGGAGTTTGTAGGTCAGAATAAAGAGCGCACTGATCATGAATATTTAGAGTGCAGTCTGAAGGTAAAATACATACTTGGTTACATGTGTTGAGGTATCACAGGAATTACCGCATTGAAAGAAGCCAAAGGAACTGGTCATTCTTTTGCTCAGTGTGTCTGTGTGGCTTAGATCTTCTTCGAGTCAGTTTATCCCGTTGCAGCAGAGTGAAGTGACTTGACAGTTATTTTAGTGTAATATAAAAATGTTTGCAGTAGTATGAGGAACCTTGGGAAGAGAGCAGACGGTGTTTTGAGGCCAAAGGAGTCAGAGAAGTCGGAAGCCAACCTCCACAAGAGTGCAGCGCAGTCTCAGTCCCCTTGTTTGATTGTGGCATGTTGCACCAGCTCTCTGAAAAGCTCTGCGAAAGGGTTTTTCCTGTCTGTACAGGGAAGGTGAACACATAGGTTACTTTAACTGCCTTTGCTTCCACAGTCTCTCCAAGCAGGCCGAGTGGAAAGGGTACGTAAGAAAACTACTCTTCATAAAACTTCAAATACATAGCCTTTCAAGACCACATTTTCTTTAAGGGCCTGAGTTTCCTGGTGTTTTTCTGACAAGGAGGGTGGTAGTAATATATTGCTTTGTTCTCGGTGAATATTATGATCATATTTCTGCAAATCCCATTAATCTTGTTACAGTATTGATGGAGATAAGCCTGGGGCTATGTAATGATCTCTGTAGTGTCCTTAAGCCTTTTCTTTCTTCCCCGCTCCCCTCCCTTTTTTCAGGAAGTGACAATTAATCACACGTTGTGGGATAGTAACGGTATTAGGGCTTAGTGGGATTTGAAATTGTTATAGATGAATCTGTTATCCATGGAAACAGACGTAGAGATAGATCAAGATGGTAAGAAATGGGGGTCTCTCTAGACTGACCAGTTATGTGTCAGCTTCAGATGCTACAGTCAATTGACATCTTGAGGTCCAGTGTGGGAATTCATACCGGTTTATCAACACAGAAAATGCATGAATGTCTGCTCTTGTTTTGGAGAGAGACAAGAGCCCCTGTGTTTGGGGACTGCAAGCCAAGCGCTCCTCAGCGTAACACGATGACAGCTTGCTAGCAGAAGGCCTGGTGGAGCTCAGTGAGTGCGACACCAGAGCCTGTTTTGCACCGATCAGGCAGGATCTGTGCTTCTCCGTCTGTCTAGCACCCACCAGACTTCACATCTTAGTCAGTCAGTAATTCTGTGTGTGCCTCTGTAGTAGGTAGGTTATCCACACAATGGTCTGTTTTGCCTCATTCCCTGTTTCTGTAGTGCCTCTCAGGTAGAAAGTAATAAGAAAAGCTATGAGTAACAATGCTTTCTGGTTGTGTCTCTCCTAGCTGTAAAAGGAGAGTAGTTTGCTAATGACATGCCAAGCCTTGAGGGTGGAAAGCAGCAGTCTAATCAAATCAGCAGGGATAAATGGGCTGTGCACATGAGTCACAGCATGGATATCTGACAAAAAGGTTGTACTTTCTTCAAGTTTTGAAACACATCTGCTACATTGCTTCGGTGCAGGACAACCTCAGCGCTCCTCAGCCTCAGTCCAAGCTATGGAGTACGCACTTTCCTGGTTGCAAGTAACTGCAGCTTGAGTGCCTTGTGATTAATTATGCTTCAGTGAGCTCTGCACTCTCTCTCACAACTCTTTTCCTGCCTTAGTCACTAACCTGGAGAAATATTTGAAATGCAGATTTGCAGGAAGTCATGCTAGCGTAGGCAGGAGAAACCCATCTGTGACACGCACTAGAAATCTGTAGATCAGCCCAAACAACAACAGAAAAGGAGGAACATATTAATTAAATTATATTGTAAAGCACTGACTCGGACAAGTGTTTCAAATAACAGTTCAATTTGTTTTGACTTTTTTTTGAGATGGGAAAAATATTTACCGCCTGAAGTTGTTAAGTCCCTTATGCATTTTTCGATGAAACAGGACACTCCCACAAACTGCTCCTTTCTCATTTCACTTCCCAGAGTTCGAATATTCTGCCACAGAGGGTGACTTTCCTCTGGGAGAAAAGCATGTTGAGACGGTAAGGTTTGTGTTTCTAGGACTTGGGTAAGTTTTAATCCCTGTACACTTTAAAATGGCATGAATTTTAATTCATTCTAATACATACACAGAAGCTGGTGTACAGTTTTGCAGATTCAACTGTCCTGTTCACAGCTCCTGAGAGGGCTAGGCTGCAAAATGCAGACAGAATGGAGACAGGATCTTAACTTTGCCATTTACGGGAAGAACTATAGTGAGGTCAGGACCAGGGTTTTTGTCTTATTTGAGCTCTTGTGAACTCCATGCATGATGTAGATTGAAACCTTTATACCTGGGAAATGCAAATATTTGCAACCTCACCAGCAGCAACATCACCTTCACAGGCACCTGGGGATGGTTTGGTTCAGTGATAATGGCTGAGGAAAGAGTTTGAGGAGCAATAGATGCTGGACTAGGCTAAGAAATAAATGAGGAAAATGCGCTGTTTTGAGGGAACAGTCACTGTAATGTAGCCTCAGCAACTGAGTAGCACACCTGTGTGTTTATAAGCCTGTCCTTTTACTCTGAGTTGAAGCGTCTGTCTACAATGCAGCTGAAAGGCAAAACTCAGAGGCTTTGTAAAACGCTGCCTTTTGGAGTTTTGTTTACTGTATCTAGCAAGGTGTTGTTTCTGTGACTTATTTCTAGACTAGTCTGCCCCCACATACAAATAACATTATTTGCCCACCAGCAGAATTCTCCAGGTGTCAGTGAAATTCCTAAAAGATGCTCCCCTGTGGTCTCTGTCAGAGACAGTTGACTGAAGAAATGCAATCTAACTACCATACCTCTGCATTTCACATTTTGCTGACAGATTTTTCAGACTCAGAACCCTAGTACCTCAAGGAGCAGAGGTAAAGGTACTGAATATGGAGTAGCACACATAGTTAACAACAGAAAGTGGGGGTTTGGAGAGAAAGAAACTCACATATGACTGGAAACAGCTGTAATTAGACAAAGTAACCTGGTGGTTGAGGACTGAAGGATATGTGCTACACTGATTAGATAGACGGTGTTGTCATACTCTGGTGACCAAGATGGTGCTGATACGTCGTATTTTGCTCAAAACCTGGAACTAACTTTTCCTCAAAGCTCATGCCATTCATTGTGAGGTACCTAGCCAGACTGGAAATGATCTTTGGCGAGTCACTTAAACCGTACTTCAAAGCTTCAAGACTTGGTGCCTTTTCCTTCCCTTCTACTTCTTGCTGGTTGTAAAAGGGGACAGAAAGTACCAGAGCTTGCCAACAGCACTTGGATGCAGCCAGCACACAGACCATAGCAAACAGTCCGTAGCAAAAGTGCAGGGGGCGATGGACTGTAACTCTGCGCCAAGGCTGCCACGTTCGGTGTGTGCTCCTGGGTAGCTGCTGAGGTAGCTGCTCCAGGACACGGAGGTCAAAGCCGAGTCCTAGATCTCCTCACATCAGATGCTCTGCACACCCATATTCGCACCTAGTGCTTGCTCCAAATGCAAAAGAAACTAAAACATCCACAAAACCCCCTGGTAGAGTGATCTGCCTAATTGGTCTGGTTTTGATTTCATTATCCCCAAAGGAGGTAACAGAAGACAGAACAGAACCAATTCTTTCTATCTGTTCAGTTCTCAACTTACATCTTGACACTTTCCCAAACTATTAAGATTTCTTTGTTTGTTTTTAGCCATTTTTCTATTATCCTGATACTGCAAACGGTTTCATGAGCTCTTTTTCTAAGACACTCTAATACACTCTTTTTCTGATTCCCTGTACATTTGCCTATGCAGGGAGAAATGTTCTTGCATGCGTGTGTCTAATAAGACTTCTTCAATATAAAAGCATATTGGCTCCAACTCCAATTCACTGCATTCCAGGAAAAGAACTACTGCCCTAGAAATGTGATTGTGCAACCTGAACACCGATGTGCTCACACAAAACACATAGCTTATTTTCCTACTACTTTTCATATTCCTTATCTTTAGTAAAAGTCACCTCTCTTTAAGCTTAGAAACTGTAAGTATAACGGTAAACAAAAATGTATGAAAGACTTTGTTGGTTATGGGTCTTTTTATGGGACTTTGGTTCCACTGGATCTTCATATTCCTTGCTTTCATCAACCAGCTCTGAGTTGGAGGAACATGCTGGCATGATCTCAGCCAGTTGTCATCCTGCACTGATTAAAGCCCCTGGGCTGCAATCTGTCAGAACAAGTTCTGAGAGGAACAGCAGGGTGTGAATCTTGGCTACTGATGTCAAATGGGCAGCCACAGCCACAATGAACGACATAAAGAAACCCCTGAACTCCTGCAACCTTTTTTAGTTGGGGGATTTTGGCGTTTTTTTGTTTTGGGTTTTTTTTTTCCTTTGCTTTTGGTGTCTTGCTATAGACAGAGAACAGCAGACCCAAGGCTGGTGCTACTAATGTTGCCTGATTAATTGCAGCTCAGACCATCTGCCTGCAGCAGAGACTTGGGAGGGGAAGGAAGCACTGGTCTTTCAGCTGCTGCCAGCAGGCACCTGGTGGGTGCCTGGCACAGATGAGATCTCTGGCAAAGGCACCCCCCGCCCCCCGCAGAACTGCCTCTGCTCCCTCCCTGGCCAGTGAGTCCCGCTCCTGGCTGAGCAGCTTTCCTCTGTGCTGAAGCATGTCACTGATTCACACAAGGTGTCCTTCCACCACCCGAGAGCACTAGTGCCAGGCTGAGACAGGCAGGAGGAGGATCCAGGGGACTGGTGTGGTGCCACTGAGCAAAAGCAAGTCCTACTGACCAGCCACGGACCCCCGGCTGCTCCACTGTTGTGTTCGTTGCTGTACCATGTACGTGCAGATTGTGTCTCTCCATCGCAGTGTCTGTTCAGCCTCTCCCTAGAGATTTTTAAAACATGCTCCTAAAACCTAAGACTATTTCTTTGTAGGACAAGGCCTCAAGGACAAGAGTCCAAGTACTGATAGCCTGATGAATACAGACTTGTTAGAACTCATAGGGCACAAGCCCTGGGAACAAAGGAACAAGCTAACTGCAGACCCCTGAGCCGTCACAGTTGAGGAGGCAACCAGACGGACAGAGAAACGAGTAGCCAGATAAGGGAACGGATGGCGCCGATATGTAATCAAGAAAGCCGCGTAGAAAGAAACTCCCTAACCTTGGAATAGAAATTATTGCTATGTCAAGATAAACTAGTAAGTTCCTATTGTTCTAACGGTGTGCCTTAAATATCAACCAATCAGTGTTTTTTACGCTTAAGATTTAACCAATCAGTGTGTAATATGTAGAAGGTAGAAACGTATATAATTGTAAGAAAATCACTAATAAATGGACAACTTGCTTGCATCAAGCTGCGTCCCGTCTCTTCATTCGCCGCAAATTGGTGACCCCGACGTGATCCGGTGAAGGATCTGACGTGGAGGGACTCTCGAATCGCCTAACTGAGCGACATGCAGCGAATCCCACAGAACTTTGAATGATCCTCTGAAAGGAAGCGGGAGCCGGCCTGAAACCCCTCCGGAGCTGAGGTGAGCTGTGGGAAATCCGTAACGGGGAATCAGGCTTCGTCCCCAGAAAGAGACGTATATGAGCTTATGAAAGGTCTCCTTAACAAACATAAGAATAGCATTTCTGGGCATGACCTTAAAGCAATGCTTCAGTGGGTGCAAGTAAATATGCCTGCAGTGACTGCAACTACAATTTTCACGCAGGAACGTTGGGACGATACAGGGGTGAAATTGTGGGATTCTGCGACAAAAGGCAATACTGAGTCCCACCGTCTGCTCTCTTCATGGAGAGTTATTTTTGAGATCTGAAAGCAGAAAAAGAAAAGGCAGAGGAAGGAGAGGAGGAGGAGTCGCAAGCTCCGATAGCCCTGTCCTTATCAGCCTCTAAATCACAGTGCTCTAAACCCCTGGGTGTTAATGCAGTGGAGTATCCGCCAGAAGACGACCCCTTTGACCCGGGACCAGTAGACCCTGAACAAGAACCTGATTTATACCCTCCTAATCTATGTGATGTGTGGGCAAAAATAAAGAAACAAGCCTTAAAGGAGGGGGATTTAGAAATGGCTAAAACTATAGTTGCTCCGGTCTTGTATTCTCAGGGTCGGGCAGGGGGAGCACGATGGGAGGCTCTTTCTTTTTCGGTTGTTAAAGAACTGCGCTGCACGGTTACGGAACATGGTATTTCTTCTCCCTATTTTATAAGTCTGTTACCTTCTGTGTTTGGTACTTATGTCATGACTCCTCATGATCTGAAATCTTTAGCACGATTGCTACTAACCCCGACTCAGTACACGTTATGGGAGTCGCATTGGAGAGGGGGACCGCAAGCACTCCTGCTCACGTATGTTAATCATAATGATGCTGCATTAGCTGCACTGACAATAGAACATCTTAGGGGCACCGGTGCACATGCTGGTCCTGTAGCGCAGGCTCAAAACTGCCCCCGTGCGGCTCTCGAGGCAATTAGAGAAGAGGCGAAAAAGGCTTTTTTCCAGGTTCCTGACGTACAAAAGCCGCAAAAAGCTTTTACTAACATCACTCAGGAGTCTCGAGAACCTTATATGCAGTTTATTGATAGACTAAAACAGGCTTTGGAACGTCAAGTAGATAATGCGGAAGCTCGGGATATATTGTTAACAAAACTAGCTGTTGAAAATGCTAATGCTGATTGTAAAAGGCTACTGAAGTCTCTTCCCAACCCGAACCCCACTTTGGTGGAAATGGTGGAAGCATGTAACCGAATCGGTACGGTTGACCATAAGTTTGAAGCTATGGCTGCTGCTTTTGCAGCGATGCGTGGTGTGGGGAATTGCTATGCTTGTGGTAAGCCTGGTCATTTAAAGAGAAATTGTCTTGCTCGGGCTGCCGGGAATAGACAACAACCTCCTGGTCCTGGAGTTTGTCCGACATGTCGGAAAGGGCGTCATTATGCTAATCAATGTCGATCTAAGTATGACTTCCAGGGACAACCGATACAGGGAAACCGACCGCGGAGCATGGGGCAGCGACGCGCGCAGACACAAGTGCCACAGCTGACATTTCAACAGCCTCAGAGAGAAGCACCGACACCGCAAGCCCCTGTCCAGCAACCTCAGGCAGCACCGGATTGGACCTGGCAACCTCACACACAGTAACACTGCTCGATTCCTCGGTTCATTTATTATCAACAAATGTCAAAGGACCATTACCCCCCGATACACAAGCTCTGTTAATTGGTAGATCTTCCACAACATTGTCTGGTCTCTTTGTTTTACCAGGTGTTATTGACTCTGACAGGGTGGACGAAATCAAAATCATGGCATGGACTCCATTTCCACCCTGTACGATACCTCAGGGTAGTCGAATAGTGCAATTGATTCTGATTCCGGCAAGGGTAAGCTCTCTTATCACTGATCATCCTCCGCAGAGGAGAGGAGGTTTTGGATCCACAGGGTTACCTCGTATTTTGTGGGTACAATCTATTTCTCCACAGCGACCTATGTATCAGTGTACCCTTATTTACAATGACCACCAAATAGCACTAAATGGAATCATTGACACTGGAGCTGATGTCACAGTAATTTCTCAAGCCAAATGGCCTCCGCAATGGCCACTGACTAATGTCTCTCAGACACTGGCTGGGATAGGGGGGACCGGTAACAGTCATCAGAGTCTGGAACTAATTCGAATTCAAGGACCAGAGGCACATGTGGCTTCTGTTAAACCTTTTGTGCTGCCTGTCCCTATGGTTTTGTGGGGACGTGATGTATTGTCACAATGGGGAATGTCTATCCGTACACATTTTTAGATAGGGCCATTGAAGTGCGCGACACCCTAAAAATAACCTGGAAATCTGATGTTCCTATTTGGGTGGATCAATGGCCCCTTCCTTTGGAAAAACTTTGCGCACTTCAAAACTTAGTCTCAGAACAACTGTCCAAGGGACACATTGTACCTTCTACTAGCCCATGGAATTCACCAGTTTTTGTTATTAAAAAACAAACTGGCAAGTGGCACTTGCTCCATGATCTCAGAAAAATTAATGATGCTATGGAAGATATGGGAGCCCTCCAACCCCGACTACGATCCCTCGACACTGGCATCTAGCTGTCATAGATCTTAAAGATTGTTTTTTCAGTATCCCGTTACATCCAGATGATGCCCCGAAATTTGCCTTTTCAATTCCAAGCATCAACACGCAAGCTCCGTTGCAGAGATATCAGTGGGTTGTACTGCCACAAGGTATGAAAAATAGCCCTACAATGTGTCAATGGTATGTTGCGAAAATACTCAGTCCTGTCCGAAATGCTATGCCTACTGTGTTATTGTATCATTATATGGATGACCTTTTAGTGGCAGCACAACATCACGAAGTCATGGAGAAAGCTGTAGCCCTTGTCACAGATGCCGTGAATTCGGCAGGTCTCTGTATAGCAACAGAAAAGGTCCAGAAGTTTCCCCCTTGGAAAAATCTGGGCTGGCGAATAAGAGCACAAACTATTGTTCCTCAACCATTGCAGATCAATACCAATGTAAGAAACCTGCATGATGCACAAAAATTACTGGGAACAATAAATTGGGTTCGACCACTATTGGGAATTTCTAATACAGACTTGGGTCCTCTGTTTGAACTACTAAAAGGGGACACTAATCTTTGTTCTCCACGTAATCTTAACTCTGAAGCAGATACATCTTTACAAAACGTTGCCTCAGCTATTGCTTCTCGACAGGCCCACCGATGGGCTCCTGAACTACCTTTTTACTTGATTATTTTAAACCCTGCTCGACAGCCTCATGCCCTGATATTTCAATGGGACCTTCAGAACTCAGACCCCTTGTTAATTATTGAATGGATCTTTTTACCTGACCAGTCTACAAAAACTATTTTGACACAACCTGAAATGTTTGCCTCTCTGATTGTTAAAGCTAGATCACGCCTGTTAACCTTATCAGGGAAGGATTTTGCCTGTATTTGTCTACCAATAACAACGGTATACTTACAATGGCTTTATCAGCAATCAGACACCTTTGTTATGGCACTTGCTGACTATACAGGTCAAATAACTTCTCATCCACCTTCACACAAACTGTTTAACATTGACTTTCGTCTGATGTTAAAACCCAAAAGAAGCGAACAACCCTTACAGGCACTTACTGTGTTTACAGATGGATCAGGCAAATCACATAAATCTGTTCTCCTATGGTGGGATGATCAACGGAGACGATGGGACTCGGACATAGAGACAGTCTCCGGTTCACCTCAAATAGTAGAACTGAATGCAGTTGTTCGCGTTTTCCGAAAACGGAACGTACCACTCAACCTTGTTACTGATTCAGCTTATGTTGCAGGTATTGTTTCACGAGCCGAAGCTTCTGTGCTGCGGAATGTTTCACATTCACAACTCTTTACCCTGTTACAGGAACTCGTTTTCCTTTTGGACTCTCGATCTGCGCCTTATTTTGTTATGCATATTGGATCTCACACCTCACTACCTGGTTTTCTTGCAGAAGGCAATCGACGAGCTGATCTATTGACGTTACCAGTTCAAGTACTGCCAGACCGTATTGCACAAGCTAAACTAAGTCACTCTTTTTTCCATCAAAATGCTGGAGCTCTTAAACGACAGTTTGACCTTACTTCTCAACAAGCGTCAAATATTATTGCTGTCTGTCCTGATTGTCAAAAACATTCTTTCCCATCAATTGCTGCAGGAGTTAACCCTAGAGGATTACAAAGCCTACAATTATGGCAAACAGATGTCACACATTATTCTGAATTTGGTAACCTTAAATATATCCACTCCTCCATTGATACATTTTCAGGTGCCTTGTTTGCCTCTTGTCACACAGGAGAAAAGGCACGAGATGTTCGTAGACATTTAATGCGTGCTTTTGCTGCTTTGGGTATTCCCTCAAAGATAAAGACAGATAATGGTCCAGCTTATGTTTCAACAACTATAAAAACCTTTTTTGCCCTATGGGGTATAACTCATATTACTGGCATTCCTCACTGCCCCACTGGTCAATCTCTCATTGAACGGTCTCATCAGTCTCTAAAACGTCTATTACAACAACAAAAAGGGGGAATGGGAAGGCTATTCCAGAGGAACGGTTACAGAAAGCATTGTATGTTTTTAATTTTTTAAATTGTTCTTTAATAGATAACAACCCACCGATAGTTCGACATTTTACTGCAAATACCTCTTTCGAGGCACGGGTTAAAGCCCCAGTATTGGTTCGAGATCCAGAAACAGGTAAAATTATGGGACCATATCCTCTTGTTACATGGGGAATAGGTTCTGCTTGTGTCTCCACAGAAAAAGGACCCAGATGGATCCCAGCAAAGAATGTACGACCTTTCCGTGAACCTTTACCGCAGACAACTGATACCGACACCAACCCTACAGAATGAAATAAAAACTGCGTGATGATTTCTGTTTTGCATTAATGTCAGGTAACCAAATTCAGGATATAGCATCTAGATTTCGCTTTTTACAGCGCTTGGAACGGACAATATCGCCCTGGATTAAACCACTTAACAAAGGTAATACGTGTGGACCAGACCAGATCCCCAACGCACTGACGGCACCACTAGCAGATATTATCTTCCATTACATCGACTTTCAACGACACTGTCATGAACCAGATTGGACAGCGTCTCGATTTCTACAGTTATGTTGCTATGAACACGGACCATCTTGTCGACCGTGGATCAAGATTCATTGTGAACTCTGTGATCACGATCGCTGGCGAGTTGTAAGACTAAGGGACAGATGGGGTCATTGGATGTGTTCTGAGTGTAATAATCAAATATTAAGGTTTAATCATATACAGTGGGCTGAATGTTTTATGGGGAAACCTCTTTTGGAATTAGAGGGAGTTATAGGGTTAGGTTCTGAGATTTTGCCAAACTTAGTTTTTGCAAATTTTTTATCATTGATTGAAAGCCTAGAAGTACGGGCTATTGCACGGTTGCCGTTTCAATATATTGTATTAGCAAGCAGAATTTATATTATTAACAAGAGCATTATTGTAGGATTAGAGTGTGGACAATCAATTGCAGTGCCTTGGTCGTGGACAGTACGACCAGAGGAATGGCTGGTTGTAAAACGACAATGGAAAAAGAAAAAGAGAAACAAGCATTGTCAGTAATATGGATAATGATGTTCATACCTGGACCTTGGCCTATTGAAGGTAGCTCTTATCCCCCTTTTCTACCAAAGGTAAATGTTTGGGTCACGTTGGCGAACTTGACTGGACAGGATACTCTGTGTCTTGCTATGGCCACTCCGGATCAGCCTTTTTCCACATGTCTTGTGGGCTTACCATTAGACGAATGGCCTATACCTAGGGACCTTCAAAGTCTTTTTCCACCCAAAAACGTATCAAAAAATGTGACAGACAATTGGGATGTATGGATACCCCATCTCCCACTGGCTACTCTGGAACCGCAGGAAATTGAACTCCTTGGTTCAGTAAAAATGGATTTTTGCATAAAATTTAACTACACGGGAAAGAATCAATCTAGGGCATGGGACGTTTCCCCTATTCATCCTGGTTTTAGAAATGCAAGTATCTGGTGTAATTACACTGCTAATAACTTGTCTAAATCTAGCAATGCTCCGCTCTCACTACCTGCTGGAGTATTTTTTATTTGTGGTGATCGAGCATGGCCTGTCATTCCTTCTCATATAAAAGGAGGTCCGTGTAGCTTAGGGCGACTTTCCGTCCTGACTCCTAACACATCTATGATTTTACAACATCGCTACTCTCAAAGGACAAAGCGTGGCGGTCATGCATTTGCCTCCGATTGTGATGATAACATGCAATTTTGGTCCTTTGGCCAACGCTTTATTGCATCTCTTCTGTTGCCTGGAGCTGCTACAGGAAAGGCTCTAGCAACATTAGATAAGCTTGGCTGTTGGCTTGCCAAACAAACTAATGCCACAAGCAGTGCCCTGTCTGGTCTTTTATTAGATGTTGATAGTGTTCGCCAAAATAGAGCTGCAATAGATTTTTTGCTTCTGGCACAAGGTCATGGTTGTGAAGAGTCTGAAGGGATGTGTTGCATGAACCTTTCAGATCATTCGGAATCAATTCATGCTAGCATCCAAAGATTGAAGGATGGAGTTTCTCATCTTCAACAAAGTGATACTTGGGATTGGTTAGATAAACTGTTTAGTGGTTGGGGCATTTCAGGATGGTTAAGAAGTTTAGTGAAGATGATTATATATGCTTTAGTTGCTTTTTTGTTTGTTTTACTACTTATACCTTGTCTTTTACAATGCTTACAAAAATTAGTAACTCGTTTGATTTCAGGGGTTCTTTTTGTGCAACAGGAAGGGGGAGATGTAGGACAAGGCCTCAAGGACAAGAGTCCAAGTACTGATAGCCTGATGAATACAGACTTGTTAGAACTCGTAGGGCACAAGCCCTGGGAACAAAGGAACAAGCTAACTGCAGACCCCTGAGCCGTCACAGCTGAGGAGGCAACCAGACGGACAGAGAAACGAGTAGCCAGATAAGGGAACGGATGGCGCCGATATGTAATCAAGAAAGCCGCGTAGAAAGAAACTCCCTAACCTTGGAATAGAAATTATTGCTATGTCAAGATAAACTAGTAAGTTCCTATTGTTCTAACGGTGTGCCTTAAATATCAACCAATCAGTGTTTTTTACGCTTAAGATTTAACCAATCAGTGTGTAATATGTAGAAGGTAGAAACGTATATAATTGTAAGAAAATCACTAATAAAGGGACAACTTGCTTGCATCAAGCTGCGTCACGTCTCTTCATTCGCCGCATTTCTTCCAGTAATTCTTCCAGTAATTAAGTATTTTTTAAGTAGATGGAGCTTCCTTCAAGAATCCACACCTGAATTTTGGTACATCTGAGGGTATTTCTTATCAATGCCACCATGCCCAGAAAACCTAGAAATGGCATAGGCAGCCGTGTGCTGACTGCTGGCATTCCTTGCTCCCTCGCGGTTACCTTTTGCTCCCTACTTAAGTTGTAAGGACTTAGGACTAACGTCATTTTTTGATCAGTTAAAGTAAATCTTGTGTGATAGAAATGATTCGTGACTGTCAGTCCCTAATAAGTTTCTTGCAGGTCACAGGTGAAAATGTAGGAATCATTTCTAATTCCACTTCTCATGTTGATTCTCACAGTTCTTTCACATTTTGATCGTGATGCTGCACCCTGTAGATGTGGGCTTATGTGAAGTGTTAACAAAGACCCACAAACAAATGAAAAAGTCTTGCATGTTTTTTCTTTAGATATGTGTGAAAATAAGATTCCCATCTAATTGTCTAGGCATTGGTTTAATGAAATGCACTTCAACAAAGTGATTTGTCTTCTGTTTGCAAATATTTCTGTTGTTCATGCTAGCGGATGGGCATAGCAAAACAGCTTAGTGAAAGTGATGAAGTACTGCTTCTTGTTAGGGAAAACGTAAACAGTTTTTAGGCCCGGGACATTCTTCAGGCCATAGTGGAAAATCCTGCTTTTGCTAGCAAGAACAAACAAATAATTCTTTTCTGGGGTGAAAAAGTATAAAAAAATAAAAATAGATTGAAAAATGGATAAAAACCAGGTAAAATAGGTTAAAAAAGAAATTACAAGAACTTTTTTTTCACTTGTGAACTTGCCAAAAAAACCCTTCTTGGACATTTAACAAGAAAAATAATAATAAAAAAAATAATTACAATGCGTCCAGTTTATTTGAAACGTTGTAAAGACATACAGACTTTAGTTATAAACCAGAAGTAACTTTTGACACCTTACTTTTTTCTATCAGATGTTAAGACCTGCTCTTTCACTTTTTTTTTTTTTTTTTTTAAATCAGCAGTTGGTAATATTTGATATAGTGATGTTCAGTCTGTTCAAACCAATCACAAATCCTTTGGTTTATTTCAGTGGGTGTGCTTTTTGATACACACCAATAGGTATAGCTTGGTAAGCAAATGGGGGCTCCAGATAATTTCCCTGTCATTTGTTCTTTTCTTAACTGGGTTAGTGGGGCGATGATACTCCTGATGTGATGTTTCTGAAATGTGTCTGACACCATTTGAGCGATAAAGGAAGAGATCAGAAACCTATGATACACTTACTGTAGGTATACATTCAGCCACTCAGCTGAAAATTCCATCCTCTTTTGAGGCAATTTAGCAGATATTTGGGACTCTAGAGGGAAAAATGGGCTGGTCAGCTTTGACACTGGTGGTGGGACTATATGTCAGGGAGTGGCAGGAGCAAGCTGCTGCTGTGCGTCAGAAGGGGAGCCAGGAGTTGCAGTGCCTTAGGCAGTGCATTATCTGGAACCTAGACAGTGATCTTCTAACATAAACAGTGTTGTTATATGAATAAGACTAATATGGCATATTAATTTTAATGTGATCTATATAGCAGATACATGATGATATGCCGTAACACAGATAAAAACCTTTTAATCGTAATAATACCTTGTTAATCACAAATGTGAAAATATTTAATATTTAATAATAATAATAACTAACAAATAATAGAAATGGATATGCAAAATAAGTACAGGAATAAATATGATACTGTATGGGTAATACATATGCATTGACTTCAATCGTCATGCCAATGCCAACAATGGTATGTAGTCAAAGAAGAGAATGAACTGTATACTGTGTCATGAGGAGTATTTCCTGTTTCCTGTGCTTGCTCTGTGGATACACTAGACTTGCAGAACTACAGTAAACCAGCCATTTCTATGACCTTGATAGCTTTCATGCATGATACCATGCAAGTATGCTCTTATTGCCGTTGTTCACAGCCTCAAGTAATGCATCCTGGTAGACATAAATTTTCTAAATACTGTTACAAACCGTTAAATTGGAATTGACATTTTTTAAGTGTAATTACTGTGGAACATATTTTAATTGCCCTGCTATTTTGGGGAAGCTGTGTGTAATGTTGACAACTTACAAGGTGTTTGTAGTCTTAAGTTTTTGTAAAGTAGACAATTCCTTAACGGTACGTTGACTGCCTCTCTAGTGACTGCACTCAACACTGAGTTAGATGACTACACCTAACATAGTTTAAAAAGTGCGACTGAAGCTTTTCAGAGTGGCCCAGCTTTGGAAAAATTATTGTTGTATTGTTTACATTTGTTTTTCTCAACCATAGATGCAGACCTGAAAGTATAATTTCAGGGAGCTGAAAATTTGCAAGCAGGTCGATACGAAGAAGTTAGTATTACCCCTGGTAACAGCATATTCATTCAAATGCAGTAGTGGAACAATTTGCCTGAGGATTTACGTATTTTTCAGTTATTACCAAGTAATTGATTTCCTGACCTGGAGGTAATATTCAGTGGAAGCTCTACTGTCTTCAACGATAACTGTGCCTAAAGCGGTGGACAAATTTATTGTGTTTCTTGGCTTTTACTCTCAATGCATCAAAAAAACTTGTATTTTTTACTGTAACCCTCCAACTGGGCAAGATTCTATTGATGCCAAAACAGCACAGAGTGACTGCCCAGAGACCGGGTTTGTCTTTAAGCAGCAAAGGTATTTATTTCCTGCAACGTTGGGGACCTAGCCGATTCGCACCGGACAAACTAGCTCCAAAGTTTTCAGAGAAAAGTTAGATATTTTATACAGTTCTCTGTGAGAGGTTACACAACATCCTTATGTACATAGTCATTTGATTTTGACACCTAATCATTCCATTCACAATAGATGGGATCTAGGTGGAGTAGACCTTTCAGTTTTCTTTATTCAATGATTTCCTGACTTGATGGTCTCCTTATCTCCTCCAGGTGCCCACCTTATCTTTTCTAACTATTCTAACTATTCTAACTATTCTAACTATTCTTTTCTAACTATAAGTAATGAGTACATTCCTTTCTCAACACAAACAGAGCATCACCCAGAGCATTGTACCAAACTCATCCTGACCAATTTTGGAGACCTTGCTCTGTTTCATTCCCCCCTTTTCTTCAGAATTACGAATTCTTTTGTCAAGTTTCAAAGACAAAGGCCTTTGGTAGACATGTATCATTGTCCATATTATTTGCCTTCTTTTAACTATGGCATTTAGTTTATACCACAGACAGACCTTCAAGAGGGATAACAGAATCATTCCTCCCAAGGTGATTAGTATGGGATGTATTAAATAGTGGAATACTTGTGTTGCTTTAGGGGAATGTCCTGCGAAGGTGCCCCAACAATAATATTCTCCCACTTGTTCTGTATTGGCTAAGATAGATTTTATATTTTCAGAGTCATGTTTTACCTGCCAAAGCATGCGTTGGGCCGTTCTGTTTACATCTTGGACCAGTTTTTCTATGTCGGGGTGTCTGAGCATTGCTTTAAGGAGACTAATGTCTATCTGTAATTTAGGTACATCGTGATACAGGGTATAATCAGCTTCAATTAACTGTCTAGGAGTTACAGGAACAACATAATCAAAGTCACAGCCTACAATTCTAGTAAAATTACATACACAAAAATTAGTACCATTCGCTTTTTCATGACAATTATCAATAGTAATGTTAACACAAGAAGTTCTAACACATGCACATCCATTTCCTATGTAAAACACTTGTGATTGGGCTTCAATATGTGGAAACATTTCAAAAGTACACGTACCTTTTTTAATATCTAGACATAAACCTTCATTCCCTATTACTGCATTTTCACAGATGTGTCCCAGTTGTTCTCTGGGGATACAAGCCTCAATGCTAATCGATTGCCATTTGCCTTTGGTCTGATCATAACTTGCCCAAACATTATGGTCCTGCGGATCTTATGATGTTCTTCCTTCCTGGATGACCCTCCTATAACAGCAGGGGTCATTCCTCACATCAAGGTCTGGTATGGCACATGTTCTCACCGCTCAACGCCTACTGGGTTGCAGCCAACAGCGGAGCTCAAGATTCTTCTTGGTGGCAAACACAGAGGCCAACCCAGTCTTGCCCTTGACTATGGTAGGAGGCACCTGACCAACCTTACTCCTTGTACTTTGTTGTCAATGCAGAGTTTCATGTGCACATCCCATAACAAGTCACTGTCATGGCAAAACACACAGATTCACATTAGCAGTAGAACTACTACAGAGTGTATTTTATTTCAGGTTGTGTGCCAATATCCCCCACAGCCCTGCTGACTAAGGGATATTATTTTATCCGAACTAGGCAGGCCTCCCCTTTTCATTTTTACTGTAACAGGCAAACATTTTTTGCCTTACCTGGAATTTATTCCCACATATACCTAGTTAAAGATTTCTTTTATTTCAGGAGGTCCTCTTTTCCACTTTTCTCTTGAATGAAAGGTAAGCTCAATATTTCAATTGATTGATCATCTTCAACTTTTAGTTTAATTTCTCCTTCTTTAAATGTCTAGATGTTCTAATAAATCTCACCCCAACAAAGATTTTGGTGAACTCGGCATTCCTATTTGTTTTCTTAATTTGTACTTTACAGGTTTCAGGATGTTTTTTTCCTGGTGGCCAGCAGCTCCCACAACTGTAACAAATTCTAACAAATTCTTTTCTCACTGAAGTTTAACACCAAATAAGTTGCTTCTTTATCCACTAAAAATTCCACCTCATTTTTCTCTAGTCCCTAACTCACCAGAACCCCTTGATGATTCTCTAGCTTAGGGCAATCTCACTTCCAGTGTCCACTTTCTCTAAGATGTACACACTGATCCAACCCCATAGGAGAGGGATTCACACTTTCACTTCTGCCTGACATTCCTCCTCTGCCAGTTTAGCACCACCCAGCTCTTCTCTATCGAGGTTCCCTGCTCCTTCCATCAACTTTTCTACATCACCATTACCTAGTAACAATCAACTCGAACCTTTATCTAGTCCTGTTAGATCATCCTGATAGTTTTTCACAACTCACTCCCAAGCATCTAAATTTCCCCATCAAAGATTCACCTTTATTCTCCTCAGACCCATAGCCTGCCCTAAAGGGGCCCATACCTTACCAGTCCTGTTGTGCTGCAAATGCTGCAGCAATTGGGGTAACATTTTCAGGTCCTTCTGTTCCATTCTCAGCAACAGCAACCCCCTCCTCCTCACCATCAGAAGGGTTCTGGGCAGGAGGTGCTCTTCCTGCTCTGCAGGTTACACAAGCCTGCCTCTGCAACAGCACTTCTGCTTTAACTCTTTCTTACCCTGAATGCAAATCTGCTACTTGTTGCTTCAAGTCTGTGTTCTTATTTATCGTGCCTTCGCAGGCAAACAGCAAGCAGCCTGCCATGGGTCCAGCAGGACTCAGTCGCACCTTCGAGCGGGTCACCCCAATACTTTAACGCTTTCACAGGGTCTTTGACTCCCAGCCCTCTGCTTCAGGTCCTATATTTGTCCAAGTTTTTATCTTACAACGTGCTTCAATCTGGTTGCTCCACAGGAGGAACCACAACCTGAGCACTTTTTTTTTTTTTTTTTTTTTTTAACAAGACATAGCAATCATATATTACACAAAAATTTCAACAAGAACATCTTTCTAGTTTAGGTCTCAGTTTTCCCCTATCCTTTTCTACAGCCATAATCAAAGGATCAGGTGGTGTTAATCCCCCACTTCTTCTGCCACACAAACATATCTGCATACATTTCTTCATCCCACTTTTGTTCTCTAAGAAGAAAGCATAAGCTGTAAAATTTTGTTGCAATTAAGACTTCCTTCGGGTGGCCAACTAACTGTTGAAAACAAAATGATGAATTGCTATCTCTACTCGGCTTTCTCTTGCAGTAGAGAATATTCATATTTAGTATATTTCCTTCCTATAGCCAGCACTAGGAAATTGATATGGGAAAATATTAACTTCTAATGAATTTGTTTTGTTTGTTTTGTTTTGTTTTGTTTGTGGTCTGGTTTCGCAGCAGACAATACACTCAGATCCAAACAGCAGTAGACTGAATATGGTAAGATTTTATGAAAAACCTGAGGAAGCTTGCGTTGTTTTTAGAAATTGGCACGTTGCTTGGACACATGCCAAAATGTATAATCTAAATATTTACTATCGGGGTTCTAACTAAGGATGTGCTTAACTGTTTTGAATGAGGACCTTAACTGGTGAATTAGTACCTATGAAATCGTGAGAGATTAACAAAGCCGTCTCTGTTATTCCGGGGTTTGCCGTTCTACCAGAACTTTACACCCTCCGACACATCCAAAACAAAGCCTAAATGTAGTGAGATTTTCGGAAAAAGAAACAAGGCTGCTGAGTGTGTTGGAGGCTGCTGATAGCTTAGTTTGAAAGTAGTGAAAGGTATAGCTAAATTATTCCATAGGAATTTGCCTGGCTCGATTTGCATCTGAATGATCATTGAAAGCTTCTGGGAAAGCTCCTTTAGCCCTAAAACACTAACACACTCAAGTTTTCCAGGCAGGTATTAACTGGCTGAATAAATGCAGCAGCAGCACAGAACAAAAATTAAGCAAGCGAGCAAACAAACAAAACAAATGCAACCCCCAAAATGAACAATTTGACCACTTTTATTATTAAGTCCCCTCAAAAAAGATTTGTCTCATTAAATACTACATCACATCCAATTTTATATCAAGAGTTATAGAACAGAGTGACAGTCTAGCGTAAAAGAAAATAGCAAATGATTCAGTGTGTTTTGAAAAGTTATCATTCATTATCTGCTTTACAAAAAAAATATCATTTCAGGAATATTGAAATATATGCTTTTAAGTAATTACTTAAATGCAGATGCAGTCACCATTTGAGCAAAAAGGAAGGACCCACCAAGAAAACACCTTACCTTTTTTTTCTCTCTTTTTTTTCTTCTAATTATGCAAATGCATGTGACGAAACAAGCAGGGACAGCTGGAGGAGAAATACTTTGTAGTTCACCTTGGAAGATCTTTACCTCAATTCACCTTATGTTCTGAAAATCCTACACAAAACTGCAGCTTGATGGACAACACACTTAGTTGCTGAGGCCTGTGGGTAGAAAGGGCAGTAGAAGATTTTAAAACATCCAGCTAGTTAGGTGAAAGGTACCAACGGACTAATTTCCAACAGTGCTGTAGAACCACAACAGCATATCATTAATCAGAATTTACAGTGAGAAATCATAAGCTGCTGCCAGCATTTAACTAGTTTTCAGCAGTGAAAACAAGGTTTGAACTAGCAATTTGTCTTTTTTGCCTTTTCACATTTCACAAAAAAATGTCTCTTGCTGTTTAACATTAAATAATGCAGCAGGCAAGTGGAATCATTTATCATGTTCATTCCACTTAGAGCGATTTATAACCTGAGGTGAAAATTAAATATAAATGTTCTATATTTAACTTGTACTGATACTGCTTTTACTCTTTGCACAAACTAATTCTTGCTCCCAATAGGTTGAATTCACTTCTATTTTCCACCTTATTGACTTCTTGAAATACTCATCTTGATTGCTAACCAGTGGAGATTCTTTTGTGTTTGGATGAGGCTGAAAGTGTGCCCATACAAATTTACTATGATTCAGGAGGAACAGCCTGTTAATTCATTTCCCAAATGCATATTTCAGTGTTCCCTTCACAACAAAACTGAACTTGCCAGATATGTCTTGCCAGAATACTTAAGTAATTCAACTCTTTTATCATTAAACTGCATTTGTATTCTGTTATCAGATGTCACTGTTCTTACAATACCATGAAGGATGGAGATGGGTTGTTGCGACGGAAGGAAGACACAGTCACTCAATATGAGTGATCAGCAGACTTCGTTTATTGTCCCTTACAGTCACCTTTTATGCCTTCTTATAATTAGCTCATACATATTACAAAAGTTAAGCTCCTTATTGGGTAGTTGCCTAAACACCAAGCCCGCCCCTAGTTTCTCTTTTGTAGTTATCTGTTCCCACCTGTAACATTCTTTTCCCACCGCGATCTTCCTGTTATTAGTAACAAGGACAGCCAAAGACAGTGTATTTTGCTTTACTTCAGATAAGCTGAGAGCGATGTGCATTTTTGTCCAGCCAGCTGGACTATGTCTATGTGACCCTTTTCAGCTAGCCAGTTATCCGCAATGGGTGTTTTGCTGTACACATGTGAGCAGCACCAGAAATTGCAACGACACTAGTCACAGGCTTAGAAGCTGTCCATGTGCTAAAGTCTGGTTATATGATGGGCTGCAGCTGAATGGATTCTCTTGGACTCTTACACTACTACCATGTTAAGTACATACGGAAATCATGCAGATGGACATCTTTGACCTCTTTTCATCATAGCTGAATGCCATACTGCAACATTTAAACTGAAAGGGTTTTCTTTCTTTGGATAGTAACCATCTCAGAAAGGCTTGTCCTATATTTGTTACTTCATGTCCCATTTCAGTTTTCACCCATCAGTCAATCCAGGCTTCAATACTTCAGCCAGCCTTTGTCAGAAATGAGGCTGAGACCTAATATGGGATAGATTACCCCACAAGTTTTTCCTATTTATTTATTTATTTTTTAATTTCTAAAGCATGGGATCCTGTATACCAAGACCAAGATTCAGCTGATGCACTTTCAGTGTAGGTCAGCATGTTTAAGCCCAAGAAAGGATTGTGTGTTCCCGCGTGTCCTTTCCCTTCTGACATGTTTAAAAGTGACAGACGCACATTCTTTTCCTGCTTTTCTTTTTCCCTCCTACCAATCTATGTACTTGCAATTAGTTTTCCTGATTCTTCCTAGTAAACAAGGAATTACTGCAAGTCCAGAAAAACAAAGCAAAACAAACAGTTCACTGTAGTTGGGATACCATTAAAATAGGAATATATATCAAAACATAAATAAATATATGTGTGTGTATATATATATATATATATATATATACACATATATAGGAGATGGAATAGCCTGAGCATTGTGGCAACTTCTTGAAATTCATGTTTCCAGATGGCTTGCTTGTTTGTTTTTCCTAAGATTTATAAAGGCTTCAGCTAACAAACAACAGCTAATATCCATCATTTTGATCAACGCTGTGAGAGTTAAGCCATCTCACCATCTCAGGAGCCAGCTAATGGTCTGATTTATTCTTATTTTATAACAGGATTATATAGTTACTGAAATAATTCAGTGTAAGACTTCCTCTCTCATTTAACAGAAATAGATTGTAAATAGAGGAAAGAGTGTAAAGGTCACAATAAACAGCTAGATTTTCTTTTTCAGGATGACATTTCCACCTACCCGTGACGTAGAACAGTAACAGTAATGTCAAAATAATAGCTAAGATTCTTGTCTGAAGGTGTTCAGTTGTTTGAGGGTGAAATTGCTAATCCCTAGAGGTTGCTCCAGAGGTTTCTAAATTCAGTATAGTTTAGAAGCCTTCTGTAAACAAGCTTCATGTGCTGTAGAGCCAGAGTAGAAAAAGCATTGCAGCTTTTGTTGTTTGCGTTTTTCTGACTTTAGAACTGCAAACGTATTTACCCGTGGACTACTGATCTTGTTTCTTCACATCATTTTCCTTCAATACTGCCATCAGCTGTGGATTGACAGGCGCTTGTGGATCATCCCTGCTTCAGGCAGCTGCATATTTCAGCAGGCTCTAATCTTGTCCAAACAACCCTGAGAACAGGCAACAACCACGCTTACAACCTAGAAGTGGCTATTAAACAAGTCTGTCACCACCATCTGAAAGAAATCACCTACCAGGTTTGCTCAAGCATTCTATGAGTGATGAGTATTGGCCCAGAACAAACACTTCCTCACCCTATGATGAGATCCATTGAAGAGATTTTTTTATTAATCTACATAACAGGCCTTTCTTCTGTTGTTGTAGGATTCGTAACACCTCACAAATTCCTCTTCCCCTCTTAAGAAAACTGCTTCAGTTTTCTACCGTATGTTCCCTGTTATTCAGTGAATTAACTAGGTTTTTGTGTTAACAGGGATTTGAATGTCCACTGTTCACAGCATGCTGTGGCTTCTCTCAAGACACTTAAGTATCATTTAACATGTACTTACTCTTCTAAATAAACAAAAAATATGTTATCCTATCAAACAACAGGCTCATATTCCTTTTAATTTCTTTTTCTTGATATTTAAATAAAAGGCAATCTAAAACAAATTTTCATCTAACAAAGTTAAGGAAAATCAGTCTGCAGTAGAATTATGTGTTTTGAAAAATAGGAGGACAAAAATGTGCAAAACCAAGAAGCCCTAGGGGAAAAATCGGTCTTGAAGTCAAACAAAAAAATGAAAGGAGGTGAGGGGCAGACTGTTAAGGAAAAGAGAAAAAGGAAATATTTCATGTGATCAGTTCCAAAACCTTATGTAATATATTGTACGTAATGTGGGGGTTTTTAGCTCTAGCTTGAATTTTAAAAAGACACTTCACCTTAACGTTGGAAAAAGCAAAACCAATTTCAGTTTTCCTAAATGAACTGCTTTTCCCTGTTCTGTTCTGTTTTATTTGTTGGGGCTTTTTTGTAGAACAAGACACCAACTTTGACTCACGCTCATGCATTCCTTTAGATACTAGAAATTATATTTTATCAAAAAAGGTTCATTCATCTTATGGTTTATCGAACATTGTTCTTAGAAAATCCTTTTTACTCCTTTTATTTATTGTATTGTATAAGTATAGAAAGGTTTGAAATATAGAATGCTACTTTGTACAACCAAAAGGGCTTACTGAAGCTGAGCAAACAATGGTCTGCAAGCTTAATAACTTACAAAGGCATACTTCTATGCTAGATTGTGGCTAGAGCTTTTAAATGGCAGAGCAATCATAACTTGTCTTAACAAATGTTAATATAAATATAAACATTAATAGATACAGCTCTAGTCTCATTTGAGAAGTGATCAATTAATGCAGCAAAAAACTTTGAAATTCGGTCAGCTTATGACATCAGCCATTGCCTCCTGTTTCTGAAATGATGCCCTAAATGTCTTACTCAAAGTATTCAAAGGCATATATGTAGACTGGAGACTGAAAAGATCGAACAATCACATTACTTGGATCTGTGAGCAAGGCACATTAAATTTCAAATTCCAGTGATATATTTCAGAGATCATTTCAGGTGCAAACGTAGTAATATCTAAGGAACACACCTGATATTTTATTAGCATGCCTATATTAAAAAATGTGAAGAGGTCATGCAACTATGGCACCAGCACCCCACAGACCTCATTGGCTTAAGCACATCTTTCCCTCTGCGCGCTTTCTCTCCACGACATGGGTTTCATTCCTTATGTGCTAAGTGTGCTCAACCACTTAAACCAGCGGTGCAAATCCATTCAGCCACCAGGTTTATGTTCCCGGGAAAAGAGATATGTTATTTTCAGAAAGTCATCAACAGCACACAGAAATTTAAAAAAAAAAAAAAAAAAAAAAAAAAAAAAAAGGGGGTGGGGTGGGGGAGAGAAGAAGGAAGCCATGCATGTCTATCTTGTACCTGCAGTACTTGCAATTTTTTTGTTTATCTGAGCATTAGTGACCATATTCAAGTATTTGAGGAACTTCAAAAAGTTCCACCTAGCTCTTTCACGTGAGGGTCTACCAACTTTTCCAGATAGCCAACAAATCTGCTTCTGCAAGCAATAAAATTCTTCATTAACAGACTGCTTCCTGATTGCTTCTTCTGAAGTTTATTGCTGAAAAATACGTTTGGATGATAGCCACCCATTGTCTAAATGCACTTGCCTCAGAATAGATGACTGCGGAGATTAATGAATGGCTACTGCTTACCATCTTGGACTATCCATCCATAGTGGAACCTCAAAGCTACGTCCAGTACTTACTTGGGACCAGCAGGCTGGTGAAGCAGCTCACCGTTCATTCTCTGAGATCTGGGTGAGATCTACATTTTGCAAAGACAAAATTGCTTTCGGTGGATTTATGGCAAAACCTCCTGCAGATTACATTTGCACAAACCCAAGAACACCTAACGTGCATGTTCAGTACGTACCACCCAACACGGAGACATTTTCAGTCCTTACAATGTGTGTACAGATCCTCTAAGGAGTTAAGCAGACAACAGAGGAATTAATGGTACAAAGTATCTTCCACATCACATGGCTCTTGTACTTCTTCAGGCAATCCCTGTGTACCTTGGAAAGCACTTTAGGAGGCTCTTGAAAGTGCTCCTGAATTGAGGCGGTGGAAAGCCATTCCCGAACAGGAGCTTAATGAGTCAATATTGGTTTCAAATTAATGCACTGCATTCTCAATTGTAAAGGCCATCAACAGTCACTATTCAAATTAAAAGATCATTATCCAAACAAGGGCACCATGTCTGAGGGAAAAATAACAAGAAACAAAGAGTAGACAAGAAAGGAGCTGCTAATTACAGCAGTAAAAGGAAGCTGCTGTAAAGGGCTACTAAACTTCCTAAATTAACCTTTCTGAACAACATATTATGTCATTAAAGCAATATAAAGGAGAAGAGCTCCCTTTGGCATTAACTAAAACTCTGTATTTGAAGAAGTACAGGTACACATATATGAATATAACCTTTCCCCAGACCCACTGAAACCTATCACTTAAACCTAAAGCCTTTACTTCATCCTTGAACCTTACTTCTCCTCACCCCCACTTTAAGTTGGCTTTAGCACCTTCGGCAGAAAAAGACTGTTTTGTTCTTTTGTTATACCGACCTCACAACCATCATTGTCAAGTAATGGCATGGCAAAGAGTTGTCAGCTCTTTAAACTTTCAGTGAGCCAAAATACTGATTTTGGGAAATATTTTGTCAATAATTCCCTTGCACCATTTTAAAAGAGGATACAGATCGATTCCATACCGTTTTCAAGATCCCTCACGTTGGTTACGCTTGTAAGGACAGTGCTTAGGCATTTGCTGCATTCTTGAAACCTTGGGTTTGCATCACTGAAAATGTGTTGGGTTTAGACACCAGTTAATTCATCCTGATCAGGGGAGGCTCTTTCTCAGAAAACTGACTTCAACATTTTAGAAGTATATTCTTACCCTGAGAAATAAGGTGAGCCATTGTCCTGTCTTGTATAGCTCCGGGGTGGTGGGGGTCGGGGGTGGGGGGAAATAGAAATCACTTCTTTAGCTAAGGCATTCAATGACTTTTTCATGTACTTAGAGATCAGTATCTGTCTGCACCCAGTCCTCAAGAAGTGCAGACGTTCATTTTTGATTCTGTGATAATAGCGAATACAGCCTTAAACCCCGTATCTCTTTGGCAGTTTGACAGATCATCAGATTTGTATTTGTCAAATGAAATTTGTATCTTATAGGCATGGTTAGATGGCATTCTTCAACTCAAACAAGAAAATCAGCTGACTTTTTGCTTTGATTCGAAAAGTAGGAATTTGCATAAATACCGTTTGGCTATAGCCGAGAGATGTGCATATTTGCCAGGAGTCCAGACCAACAATTTATAAGCAAAAAGAGTTTGGTACTTTCTGTGTCTCTCTTCCATTCAGAAGCAGCACAGGTGACCATCGCACAGCTCGGCCTCACCTTGGTGAGGCAGCTCCACGTGGGACCTGACCTACTGCTTGGCGCTCCTGTGCTTGACCACGCTCCTGCTTGGGCTTGCTCCTGTCTATTGAGAGCAACCTCCGTCTTGCCAGGCTGTGTGAGGGCTGGGGGATCCTGGGAGGTGCGGCAGGACTGTTGGCACTGTCTGCATTGTCACAGCCACCCGAATCAGTATTAACCTATGTGGAAATCAGATCTAGGATTTAATCTGTAGCTCTAGGCAGTTCATTCCATACAGGTAAAAAATTACTCTTGTGGTCAGACAACATTTTAATCTAAAACCATTTTAGACCTCCGGTTTGCCACAGAGGCACACCCTTGAGAAACACCTGTTTCCCAGAAAAGCATCTGATCGGTCAATTTTTTTTTCATGATCCTTATTTGAAGGACTGAACTTTTTCACAGAATAACAGCAGACAGAAAGCAATGGAAAGGAAATAATGAACATTACTTTTCCAGGATGATTTCATTAGCCTTTATAATGCACACAAGATTTAATTGGCCGAGTGCCATATTAGTGACCAGAGCAGCTTTTAATTCCCTACTGTGAAAACTTTTCTTGTCAGGCATAGATGAAGTACAGCAGAGCAATTTTAAATTTGGCCACATTCAGTGAGGCATTTGCAACCAGGCATCTAAACAAGTGGCTGTATTTTAAAATGTGCTGAGCATCTGTGACTATTACTGACAAGCACAGGGACTGCAATACTCGGCAGCCCTTGCAATCAAACCCCTTATTTAGCTACCTAGAAGCAGACCTAAGTGGCAATTTTCTCTGCACCTTCTTTTATTAATTTCTCCTATATGATGCTGTCTACAGAGAAAAGAAGTAAAAGATTTTATAGGTTGCAGCTGGGCAAGACTTCATTTAATCTGTACTACATGACAGTAGCTACCCACCAACACCATGTTCAGCAGCTGATTCTAATTTAAGCATGTCAACTGAAAGTCTTACCAAACTTTATAGAAGTGATGACCTTGATGAGAAAAGAGATATCCTGGGGTCTGGTTTTGTGTTCTTATTTAATCCTTTATTTCTCATTTTAGTAAAATGGATTATCTCATTATTTCCAATAAACCTCGTAAACCAATACAGAACAGCAGTGTAGAAAAAAACCCCACAATTGATCAAATATGGTAACAAATATTTTTTTCCCCACATTTGACACATAAGCCAGGGTTTTGCTGAAGCATCTATCTTCTTTACTCCAACCTGTAATGCTTGGTGCTTCTTGTCTGAAATGAATTTATGCTTTGATTTTTGGTAAAATGATACAAGTTAAAGGTGACTCTCATTTTACCTTACCATGCTGACAGAATTAAGACTCTTAAAATTCTGGTTCAATTTAAATGAAATTCTGTGCAGACTGTTGTTTTGGACATCAAAAGTTTAATGGCTCTTGCTCAATGAAAGTAAGGGTTTCAGAGGAGAGCTTCTTATCCTTGAGAGGGACTATTGCTCTGGTTAATGTTTTCACCTTATGTTCTTGTCTGTACAGCAGCTCTGTCTCAGCAACATAGAGAACAAGTAGCAACAGAGCAGCAATGCTTTGTTTGCAACATGAAGCAAACTTTTACACTAGTAATTGCTCTTACCTAAACTGATTTTTTTTTTATAACAGGGGCTATTTATTAGCTTTCAGAAGTATTTTCTGAAGGATTGAAGGCCAGACAGCTGAGCAATTACATAAAATTTGATTGCTCATAAACAGCGTGTTTCATTTCCACCTGATCATTTCAGTTTACATCAAGTACAACGCTTGCTTTCACATTTGTAGAAGTTATTTGCTACAGAGCCATTAGAAATCGGGTAGTCAGGAGGACAGTTACCTAAGGTTAGAGTGTAGAGTGCTCTCTGTGATTATTCAGCAACAGCTAATTCCAGTGACTAAAGTTCTTGTTACAGCAAAAATGATGAAAATGGAACATACATCAGTTCAAATGCAGAGCCAGAATAACCTGGAGGATCAATGTTCAGTTTGTAAATGTGCCTTATACCGTAAAATAAGCCAAGGAAAAACTGCCTGGTGGGATGAGGTCCTGGCTGTCCTTTCCCACTGTTTGCAGTGTCAGTTCAGTTTAAGAACACAAATTATTACCCTTCAAGGGATGGTTTTAGGGTGCTGTAGCTTACAGCTCTGCTCAGGCAACAGCTTACCTCTGTACTTTCCAGGTCATGCTGAAAGCATCACTCCTGGAGCATCTTTTCTGCGCTCCAGCTGCAAAAGCACGAGGTTTAGATGTTGCATGTTTTCCTTTTGTTTTCACCCTTTCTACCATGAAAAAAAAAAGATTAGTTCTGAACATATTGTCATACTGTTCTCATTCCATCAAGAGCAAACAACTCTCTTCCTCCTCTGTGTTTAAAACCTAGGGAAAGCTGAGTCAATTTCTCCATTGTTTTGTGCTTGTGATACCAATTCATTCTTCACATACTACATAAAAACAGCCAAATGCTACGTACAAAACAGCATCTTGTTCTTACCAATTAGCGTTAAAGAAGAGAGTAAAGGAAGTTAATGGCAGCAGTTGAATAAAACCAAGATCCACTGATACAAAGACAAAAACTTTCCATTGTATTCAACAGAACTGTTACTCTACCCCACTATTTTAACCAAAAAATATTTTTCCCAGTGTTTTCTTTTCTGTTGCGTGTGTATTTTACTTACAGTTCTGCCAGGTCACATCACATAAGTCATATGACTACAAGACATCAGTTCCTTACTTCAAATAAATAGTTGTCTTACTGTAGATCATCTCAGTTCTCTGCAAAGGTTACTTATTTTGATAAAATACAATGCTAGGGGAAAACAGAAAAAAAACTACAAATGAAACTAAACAAACAAACAAACACAAACAAAACAAAACAACAACAACAAAAAAAGAAACCAACACCGAAACAAAACCTCAAACATACAAAATGCTGAGGTTTGATCACTGGTATACTTGTGAAAAATCTTGTCTACAGAAACCAGCTGTCCCAGATACCCTGTAAAAGACTATTGCAAAGATCATCTAGGAGTTCTGGGATTTTGTCTATTTCCTAGCTGATCAGTGACTGTCCTCTCTGAAAGGATTTATCTTGCACACCTTCAGAATCTTTTGAACATATGCAATCCTTAATTTTCATATGTCTTTAGAAGACTGAAGAAACCTCATTATCTATCATGAGAGAAAATGTGTTGCTCGTAGCTAAAACGATCACTTTGAAGAAATTCAGAGATGAGAAATTTAAAAGCTTTGCTAAATGGAAAGAATTCAAGCCCTTAAAGTAATTTCTAAATATTAAGTGCTGGATATAAAAAAGGAGAGCAGGTGTGTTGCAGCATGGGCTGCATCAAAAGAAGCATTGCCAGCAGGTCGAGAGAGGTGATTCTCCCCCTCTGCTCCACTTTCATGAGACCCTACCTGGCATACTGTATCCAGCTCTGGAGCCCCCAGCATAAGAAGCATATGGATCTGTTGGAGCAGGTCCAGAGGAGGGCCATGAAGATGATCAGAGGGCTGGGGAGCCTCTCATATGAAGGCAGGCTGAAAGAGTTGGGCTTGTTCAGCCTGGATAGGAGAAGACATGAGGGAGACCTTCTTGCAGCCTTCCAGGGCAATACTGAATTTCTGAGGGTTGTGTTTGTCTTTGTTTGCTTGTTTGTTGTTTTGTTTCTTTCTGAGGGGCGGGTTTTTGTTAAATATGAATTGATGTTTTTCTTTTGCATAGAAATGAGAAGACAATTTTACACACAGAGAAAAGTCAAGTGAAATTTTGCAACACTGGAAAACTAATTAGCCTATTCCTTTTTTTATTGTTGTTGTCTACATTGAAATTGTTACAAAACTTGGTGAAAAGGAAGTAAAAGTACTCAAAATAAAGTAATGCCTTTTTTTTTAAGTACAGTAGAAATATTTGTATGAGCCATGTGTCATAGTTAGGAGCACAGAATCATCAGGAGATGTCCGTTTTCACTGTTATGTGTCTTCTACTTGAACCTGAGGATGGTTTCAACTTAGGAATCATGCTAAATCATTTTAGAACACTATAGGATTAAATTATAATTTGTTTAGCAGTTATTACTGAAATTCAACAGGAACACCAATATTTCAAAGCAAAAAAAGAAAATTGTGTTAGCATAAACACAATAAAGGATTAAAAGAAATATATTTTATTAATTTTTTTCTAATTTAGCTTCTCAGTCTTTTTAGAGAAATCTTATAAAATATACCTTCTGTAAACTACAAAAATATTGTTGATTATTAGGTAATTATATTCTCATTTACTTTTCCAAGGCAGCATACCTGCTTTTCAAAATAAAATACCCAAAGCCAACACACACAGGCATCACTGCATCTATTTCCACTGGAGAACAAGAGGTTTCTAAATGTTCTTTGTAAGTTATTTCTTTTCAGCTGTTATTATAGTAGCCCAGCCAGAAAGCAATCTTATTTCTACAGCTTGACTCAAAACCCCACAAGTACCTGTAGTTATGCTTGTCATAACTCTCCATGGTAATTTTATATAAAGTAAATGTGAACTCATATTAACCTTATCTAAAGTAATATGCAGTGCATTGCTAAAAAGTAGAACATATATTTGTAACATTCTTGCAAAGGTTAACATTTGTTCTGAGGTGTGATGCATCACAGGCCCTGCAGATATAACCCAGCTAATGAAGCTATATGGGTTCTTTTATTTATAGAATCAGTTATCTCTTTGTGAAATATATTTTTCTTATGTCTATGTAGGCACGTTGTAATTTCAGTACTGTTACGTAAGATTGCATTTTCCTCCTTTTATCCGAACGGTGAGTTTACTGTGTTTTTAAATCTGTGGCACGGAGAAAACAAAGTGTACTGGATGCAATAGCTGCAAGAACTGCTCTATTGAATCAGAAAGACAGGATAAATTTTAGTTTGATTAATTATTTAATTTTTTTTTACATTTTAAATATTATTACCTCTGTTCATAATTCAAAAACTGTTTTGGGTTAGATGAAATGAAGAAATAATGTGGGGGGACGGACGGACTGATGTCTTAGCAGATGGTTGAAACTGAGCCTTTTTCCTTTTTTCTTTTCTGATTTTAAATACTGCAGCTGATCCTTTTACTAAAACAAAAAAGCGGCATGTAAAAAATCCTCACTTTCCCATGAAATAAACGTTCTGAGTGTTTGGTCCTCAAGAGTCTTTTCCTGCCATAACCCCAGCTCCCTTATATCTGTTTTACAAAGCACGTTTTCACTTACTCCAAACTATGTGCCGTTTCAACAGCTAGGGCAGTGGACTGGCTGACTGAAATTCCTCCTCTTAAAGATGATCTCTTTCTCATTACTTTCCAAGAAAAACAATGTTGCTGTGTGGATAAAGGAAGTTCACACCTCCCATCACAGATACCTGGGTCATCCCAAGTCTCCTGCAGTCTACCTAAATGTAATTCCTAACAGAACTGAGAATTAAGCACTTGAATTTTAAATCCCATTCCTCAGCATGTTTGATATTCTGGCTGCCAAATGGCATTTTAAATAATAGTGTGTGTGCATTTAATTCAGCTGAATGTCATTCCCTGCCGCCATATTTGATAAATGTCTTGCTAGCTCTTGACTATTTTCTTTTTAAGATCCAGCATCATTTCATTTTAAAAAAGCTACACTATATTAAGCACCACTGTGGCAGAGCTGGATGAGGGGATGGGTGGAAGAAAGCTGTTCATTCCCACCTAGGGAAAGTGGAAGGAAAATGCCTGAGGAGAACACAGCCATGTTTGCAGCTCAGGACAGGAGTTCCCTGAAAAGTACCATGCAGATTCAGCTTGAATCATCAGCTGCACAGACACCATTTTCACCACTCTGCAGAAAGTGGTGGTCCATGGGTAGCCTGTGGAATCGCTGCCAAGGCAGGGGCTGGAGGAATAAGGGACCTCTCCTCACCATTGCCGTTCAACAAGAACATAAGTTTAGGTTTGCTGGACCTGCTACAGTGTTCCACACCAGCACTCCCAAATTCTGTCCCTCCAATTTTTCTCTGCCCTGTCCAGGTCCATCCCAAAGCTGAATCAAGAGTAAATGCAAATTAAAGACTGTTTAGAGACTTCTCTACCTGACTTGCCAGCTCTATATCATACACGCATATAGGAGAAACTCTCCTTATTTACATAAATTCATCAAACGTTAGCTGCACAGGAAGAAATATTGTAAGTCACAGAGGAAAATACTGTACCATATAATTTGGCAGAATGACTCAAATACTTGAGGGCACATTTGGATTTTTGGCTGTATAATTGCTTCAAGAATAGCTCTGAGCAGCCACACAGTTCTGGAAAGAGATGTGTGTGGGGGTAACGTGTGGGAGCAGGGCTTGGACCTAATCCTGCTCTGAGTTCAGCCACCTTCAGCCACGCGAGCACATAAATGTGAAAGCAAAGGAATTTCAAGCTCCATTAGTAGCATAGGTAAAAATCAATGATCTATAGACATGGGGGACAAAAGAATCAAAGAAATTATACTTTTGAGGTTATAACATACAATGAACAATAAAAATACACAGCCTTTTGAAAAAATACTTGACAATGGGGCTTAAAATATGGTGGATTGAGAGCTGAGTTTTGGGAAAATGACTAGATGCTTAAACCAGAATTTCCTCCCTTTTCTCTTAAATAACTGTAAACTCCTTCCCAGTTTATCCCCTAGACACCTAAAAGCTACAATTAGCTTAGGCTTTTAAAAAAGGTAATGAGAATTAATCAGCTTTACTATGCAAGTTTAAGTATGTTTTCTTGAATTAGGGTAATTCAGAGCAGTTGTCCAATAGCAAATATCGCAATCTCTTCTTACTGGTAACAAAAACCCACAATCCTCAAGACATGTTTTGTAAGTATTGCTACCTCTGTCTCCCATATATGCTTGTTAGCTTGATGTCCTAATGGGCTGTACACCATCAACTGACAATTTGAGCTATTATTTGCCGGTTCATAGGGCTGTCGTCTCAGCCGTGAGCCTTCCGTACTGAAGATTTATTTTGATTCCTTCATTGTGATTAAGTGATCAGTTGTTTTCAGTTACAGTTCTGTTCCTGCTGGCTTCTTCAGGGGTGATCCTACCCAGCAGGCTTTGGCAGGTATATTTCGGGCCTGGTTTGGGTAAGTAGCAAAGACATTTAGCCAATGAAATAACCATCATTCTTATACTTAAACATGAGTTAAAAACCCCAATCTGTATGCACATAAATGTTCTCAGTTCCTGATCTTAAATGAAGTGAAGTCAGAAGCTAGTAGTTTGCTCTCAGAAACCCTTCCTCGGTTCTGTGTTCCACTATTTTATAATATTTTTCCTTGTGCTTGCGAGCAGTATTTCTTTACCAATAATTACCAGTGTTCCTCCAGGGGAAAATAAAATGAAATAAAGCCATCTACTAACCTTACAGAGAGAGAGAGAGAGAGAGGGAGGGAGGGAGAGAGAGAGAAAGAAGCTCAAAAGCTTACAGACCATCTCTAACTTACAAAAGAACTTTTAAAACTAAAATTTTGGCCATTTCACAGACCTGCTTAGAAGAATCCCATGGGATACAGCCCAGAAGAAAAAAGGGTGGGAGAGGTCATTGATACTCAAAAGGTCCTCTCCTGCAAGCTCAGAAATGATCCATGCCAACATGCAGGACATTGAGCAAAGACAGCAAGAGGCCTGTGTAGAAGAAGAAGAAGGATCAGCTCACTAAAATCCCATGTAAAAAGGAGGCGCAGGCTTCCACGGTTGCAGCAGGGACAGGTTGTCCAGGAGGACTACCAACACACTATGAGAGCACGCAGGTATGGGGTTAGAAAAGCTGAAGTCCATGTGGAGTTGGACCTGGTGATGGTCCTGAAAAGCAACAAGAGAGACCTCTACAGATATGTGAGCAACAAAATGAAGATGTTCACATCTTCTGAATTTTGCTGACTGGGGAACAGCACCCAGTAACAAATGTTATGGAAAAGGCCAGGATACTAAATTATTGTTTTTTTGCTGAGAAAAAGAAATTTACTAATAAATTTACTAGTAAAAATGTTTACTAGTAAGACTAGCTTACAGGAATTCCAGGTCATTGTGGCCAATAAGAAAGTCTGAAGCAAGGCAGGTAACTTCAGTGGAGGAAGATCAGGTTAGGGATCATCAAAACAAACTGGATACAAGTTCAGTTTGTACTCACAAGTGCTGAGGAAGCTGATGGACGTCACTGTGCGGCGAATGAAGAGACGGGACCCAGCTCGATGCAAGCAGGTTGTCCCTTTATTAGTGATTTTCTTACAATTATATACGTTTCTACCTTCTACATATTACACACTGATTGGTTAAATCTTAAGCATAAAAAACACTGATTGGTTAATATTTAAGGCACACCGTTAGAACAATAGGAACTTACTAGTTTATCTTGACCTAGCAATAATTTCTATTCCAAGGTTAGGGAGTTTCTTTCTACGCGGCTTTCTTAATTACATATTGGCGCCATCTGTTCCCTTATCTGGCTACTTGTTTCTCTGTCCGTCTGGTTGCCTCCTCAACTGTGACGGCTCAGGGGTCTGCAGTTAGCTTGTTCCTTTGTTCCCAGGGCTTGTGCCCTACAAGTTCTAACAAGTCTCTGTTCATCAGGCTAACAGTACTTGGACTCTTGTCCTTGAGGCCTTGTCCTACATCTCCCCCTTCCTGTTGCACAAAAAGAATCCCTGAAATCGAGGAAAAACAAGGCACAAGTAATAGAACAAATAAAAAACCAACTAAGACATATTATCAATGTCAAAATAACCCACTGTCTTTGTTCCTTGCAATTTTACAATTTCCCCTTTTTCTTTTTGAACAGCTAGTACCAGGTTTGCCATGTTCTGCAGGGCCCTTGCAAACATGACAGCAACCAAGGCAATAGCAAACAAACAATACTGCCAATTGAGTGAATGGATGCCAAAAAAGGCTGAAATTTTCTCAGATTTTGATAACATGTTGCTGCAATGGGGCGCCTAAAATCCACGCAGCACATACCATCAGAATCCTCACAGCCGTGTCCCTGAACCAACAACAAAAAGCAGTGGCAATTTTGACTCACATTCTTAACTGCCTACCAAACAAGGTGATTTAACTCTTTAATGCTTTCCCTGCTGTTACTCTGGATAAGAGAAGAACCGCTGCTAATTATCGACAAAGTGTAAACAATATCAGCTTCTTTTGGATTAACATTATACATAGATGGAAGGGCACACCAAACAAGAACTGGTTCAGTCAAAAAGTTCGAAACATCGCATGCCTTCTCTGAACATACCTCTGGGGTCATTCCCCTCATTCCCTCTCTTTTTTATGCAAAGAGAAACACTTTTACCATAACAGAGAAGCCCCTATTTACATCTCTGAGCCAGGACACAAACCGCAGCTGTATGCTCCACCAGGCTCAGGGCAGAAATCATTCATGTAGTTACATAGCTATATATCTCGACAAGCATGCAGACACCTATTAAACACTAGATAACCATGTTTATCTTTCCTAGTCTCCTTCACAATACCCAGCTGTTCTCTCATCTCTTGTTAGGTCAAATAATTCTCCAGCTTCCTCTCCTATCTCTCTTCAGACATTCTCTATCCTCCCTTTTTTTGCTTGTTAATTGTGACAAGGCAATGGTTGTGTGTAGCTGGGTGACCATGACCTGATTTATGTTACAATCAACTAAACACTGAATACAGAAAAAAAAAAAAAAGCATGGGAGACATAAGGCAAACATCAATAAGGTGGTTAAAGATAATTATAATAAATCCTGTAATACTTTTGAGTCATGGCCCAAAGTTTCCCAGCCGTGAGAAGAGACCAAAGGCATCCCGCCCCTGGCTCTGTTGCAGACCTTTGTTTTAAGGCTTTTGAGTTTTGTATACTTTTGTAAATTAATTCACAGTGGTCACTCAGATTCACGTAACACATCCTATCAAAGTCTTCACACTTGTGTCCCTGTGCTAATAATAAAAATCAATAGCAACTCGGTTCTGTAGCAACATATGATGGACAGAATCAACATCTGTTAATAAGCCAGAAAAAGAAAGAACAGTATTTGTAGTATTACTTTGTTTAGCAAGATAGCAGCCTAATTTACTAAGCAAGTTAAGAGCGTGTACTATTCTTACAGAAGAGATTAGAGAAGCAAAAATGTGTTATGCTGCATTCCAGAACTCAGCCTGAGAATGAGTCTGCTGTGAGTTCTGTGTTACAATCATTTGACACATGTTGGGGTTGCGATTGTGAAAGTTGCCCGTTTACAATTTTCATTGACTTTATCACAGCTAGTTGTTTTAAAAGCAACCCTTGAGCTTCCTGATGTTCGACTTGTTGCAAAATATTCTGAAGCCAATCAATCAAGTTAGTATTAAAGTTAGTGACTCTCTAGGACCCTGCAAGACTGTGGCAAGACTCCCGCATAAAAACACTGATTGATTAATATTTAAGGCACACCGTTAGAACAATAGGAACTTACTAGTTTATCTTGACATAGCAATAATTTCTATTCCAAGGTTAGGGAGTTTCTTTCTACGCGGCTTTCTGGATTACATATCGGCGCCATCCGTTCCCTTATCTGGCTACTCGTTTCTCTGTCCGTCTGGTTGCCTCCTCAACTGTGACGGCTCAGGGGCCTGCCGTTAGCTTGTTCCTTTGTTCCCAGGGCTTGTGCCCTACAAGTTCTAACAAGTCTCTATTCATCAGGCTATCAGTACTTGGACTCTTGTTCTTGAGGCCTTGTCCTACATCACTGTGACACCACTCTCAATTGTTTTTAAAAGGTCACAGCAGCTAGCGGGGGCCGGGGTGGGGGGTTGTCCTGAAGACTGGATAAAAGCATATGCCACTCCTGCCCTCAAGAATGTAGAATAAGGAGGATCCTGTAAACTACAGATTGATTAGTCTCCCCTGAGTTTCTGGGCAGGTGATGGAACAAATAACCCTGGAAGCCATTTGAAACATCTGAGGGACAAGGACATGGCTGAAAATAGTCAGCATGGATTTGCACGAGGAATATCATGTATGACCAACCTGATAGCCTTCTGTGATGAGATGACTGACTCAGTGGATGAAGGGAGAGCAGTTTACCTTGTCTTTAGTAAGACTTCCAACACTGTCTCCAACAGTATCGTCATCAACAAATGGATGAGGCACATACTATATAAGGGGATGGTAAGGTGGGTTGAAAACTGGCTGAACTGTAGCACAAAGTCCAGCTGGGACACAATCACCCGAGAGATCAATGCTGGGGCTACTACACTGTTTAATGCCCTCAGTGACATGGGTGCTGGGACAGAGTGCACCCTCAGCAAGATTGCAGGTGATTAAAAACTGGAAGGAATATTCTATAGATCAGATGTTTGTTCTGCTACCCAGAGAGACCCCACCAGGCCGGGAAAATGGGCTGGGGGGAACCTCATAAAGTTCAACAGGGAGAAACACAGTCCTGCACCTGGGAAAGAATAACTCCATGTGCTAGGACAGGCTGGGGACCAACTTGCTGGAGAACAGCTTTGCAGAGAAGGTCCTGGAAGTCCTGATCTACACCAGGCTGTCTGTGAGCCAGCAATGCACTCTTGCAGCAAGGAAGGCCAACAGCCTCCTGGGCTAGACTAGGCAAAGCATTGCCAGTAGCTTGAGAGAGGTGATCCTTGCTCTCTCCTCAGAGCTGATGAGACACATCTGGAGTGCTTGGGTCCCCCATACTACAGAGACACAAATATACCAAAGTGAGTCTAGGTAAGGGCAATGAAGATGACTGAGGGCTTGAATCATCCCTAGGAAGACAAGCTAGACTAGGTGCTCTCAAGAGGTCCCTCAAACCTTTTGTGGTCTTGTGATTCTATGGTTCTGTACCACCTATTTCAGTGTTCCTTATACACACTGCAAAGGCAGAGAGACATCTTCAGAGGAAAAGAACATGAAGGCAATAAAACCACCATATTCAAAAGCTAAATTGGAAACTATTCCCAAATTAGCATTATAAAATCATTTAGTTCTGTTAGCTTTTAAAAATTGTGTTCTGGTAATTCTTAATAATCAACACGAGCTAACTTATAAATGGAAACAGGAGGAAAAAATAATTTTGTGAAAGCACAAAATATTGCGCACTGAATACTGAGCACTGAATATGCAGCTCTGAACATGTCGCAAATCAAACACAGCATTTCACATGAAATGGAAGAACTGGGAAGTTGCCCAATCTTGTATTTCTGTAGCTCTAAATTATTGAACCTCTCCGGAAATGTGGAATACTAGTTGAACATTTAGGGCCATGTTCCACTCGTTCCTGGACTCTTGTCCTAGACCCTTCATACACTACTGTGACAAAAACCTTGATGAATATTGTAATAGAGCTTGAGACATTCAAATTATGCATCAAACTCAATAATATTTTTTGAGCTGTTGTTAGGACATTTATTTGGAAACGACATAATGACTTTTCCATGCAATATACAGCCTCTTGCATCATCATGCTTTTTCATAAATGTTTAAAGTTCGAAACAGTTAAAGTATATTAAGAAAGATGATAGGTAGATGGTTTGACAGATAGGTAAATAGATCACCATTGTGCCATTCAGTCACTGTTTAAACTGTAAAAATCTGTTCATGATTCTTGTTAATAAAATCCTCCTTTACTATGGCAGAGTGCAACTATATGCATGTATGGTTTGTATTAAAGATTTTTCTAACGTATATACAGTTATTGAAATTCAAGGCTTCTGCTGTTGATCTTATGTTTAAAAAAACATCTAACTTTAAAACATATGCAAATTCCTTTTTGCCCCCCCCCCCCCCTTTTTTTTTTTTTAAAGCACTATGCAAACACAAACCTGTATCCTCAAGCATGCTCAGGACAACTGAAAAACATGGAAACATTATGGAATTATATATCTTGCATGCTACATTTCTGAAGTTCTATAAAGTTATTGCAGCTTGAAAGGTGCTCTTCTGAGAAATTCTTTTAGGGATCAGAGTTGTTACACTGAGAATTCAGATTTTCAGAAACCCTTCAAGCCCCACTCCACTCCTACCCCCCTTTGAATTATGGGTTTCTTTTAAACTGTTCTCTCACACCATCTTGTACCTATTGTGCACAATACTAGATGTTAAGGGGTTTGTGCAAGACCTGTGCAAGATTTTCTCTTGATAGATTATTGCACTTTCCAGTAATCAATCCCAGCACAAACATGATGCACACACATACAGCACATATTACGTATAGATCAGCAGTCCAAATAGTTGCAGGAAAATCACATTTCCATGTAATTTTAGCTTTCTCTCAACAATCTGGACAGAGTGGCACTAATAAACAATTATTTGTAATCTACCCAAAGCTGCTGGTTTTAGTCCAGCAGAGGTAAAATCTCTGCATCAAAACTCCACCCACAGATTTATTTAAAACTTCACTGAATATGCTTGTGCAACATGGTGTAACTCTTGAAGCTGGACCTAACTTTTAAGGCAGCGCTGCTTTGGGTGACAGTGCTGGACAACATTTAGCAATTTCTTTCAGCCTAGCTTATCCTTTATAGAACTTCATTTTCCCAAGGACTCAAGTGGCACTAAGGCCAGCTGAGCACCTGCAGGGTTTAGTCATCGGAACATCCTTTTTTACGCGCTCTCTAAATATTCAGTTATGTTCTGGTCTTTCTCTAGCAGAATCAGAAATAACAGGTACTTCTGCTTGTCTTTGTGGTGACATGACTCCTGTTCATGGAGAACGCATGGATGGCATTTGGTCATTTCACAGAAGTTGACAAATAAATATCAAAGGGTGATGACTGGTGTCCTAACCACCAGTTTGAGACACAGTACAGAAAAAAAGAAGAAAAAGAAAAAAGAAGTTTCTGGATATAAATACTTCCTCAACAATGACATTTTAAGGAGTTTAAGTAGAACCTTTTTCCTCTCTTTTTAGAGTAGTCTGATGAAAAAAAATAGGATTAGCCACATTTTTCAATTCACAGCAAGGACATGCAAACTAGCAATGTCAGCTGTTCAGTAAGCATCATTTAGGTTATTCTCATACATAGGTAACAAAAGTAACAGCTAAAAAAGTGATTCGGAGGACTGGTGTCTTTTAATACCTAAAGATCCACAGGATGCTGGGTTTCTGTTTTTAACTTGTGCGTGTTAATCTCAATAACCCATTTCTCCAAAGCAGAAAACATGTCTGCAAAGAACTTGGATGGCCTTATTATGTCTGAGTACCCTGAAGTGATGTATGCCCCTGAACGCCAGTCCCACTTGAAATATTTCATTACACAGTCCTTCCCAGCTTCAGCGTTGGATTTCAACCACAGAATTGTTTTGCCTGTTTCTGGAGTGATCAAATACCTGATTTCTCATAACTCTTAAAGATACCTGACACATTTACTTCGGCAGTAAAATATGATATCACTGTGTAACAAATGACTGAATTTCACTTGCACAAGAAACATCTCACCATAACTGACTCTATATACATCCTGTGAAAAACAAGTACTTTTTTTCGTTTCCATCTTTTTTTTTCTTTTCCTTCTTTTTTTTTCTTTCTACTTTTTTCTTTTTTTTTTTCTTTTTCTCTCCTCGCCCCCCCCCCCCCCCCTTCTCTTTAAAAGATCAGACTATTAGAACAGCTAAGTAGCACAGGTTGTATCTCATTACTGATCTAGTTCCTAGTGAATCAGTGCAAGTCTCACTCCGGATCTAATATGCAGATAACTTTAACTATGCCTAAAGAGAACATCTTATATGTTTTTTCCAGCTGCAGCGAAGGAATGTAAAATGAAAACTGAGGTTTTATCCTCCTGGTTTAGCATATGCCATCATCCGAGACTGAATCATCTGAGCTTGATTTAGTCCTGCAATGGAGGACATACAAATACCTGCAAGCAAATTCTATGGCAAGAAACAACATTTTTCAAATTTTTTGTCTCATTTATATTTTTTAGAATATCACAGCTGTAACTACATTATTATTATGCCTTCAGGAAGAGTTCTGCTAGTATATGTGCTCAGTCTTGGGAGGCAGTAAGAGCTAGTTGTGGTAATAACCCATGTGTGATTTTCCTAAGACAAATTCCTTTAAATTTCATTATGTTCAATGCTCGAGAAAAAAAGTCTTCATCAGGGTTTTCAGATGTACTGCAACGGTGCATTGCTAGGATGTAACGAATGGGTTCATGTTCCTAGGCTATCCTGATGCAGCTTTGACTCTTCTTAGAAGCTTGACATGACCAGAAATGGACAAAGATCATTGTGTAATTTGTCACAAATCACATATAAGAAAAAATGAAAACTATATTAGTTAAGTGATCAAAGCCAAAACCAAGACATGATATAAATCATTGACTAATGTGAAATATTGATCAGACTGAGGCAATTAATTTAAGCCATTAGTAAAAAACATGCTGAATTTTATTTCTGTCATCAGATTTTCCGTAACAAATCACTGAATCTTTGTCCACTTTAATAACAGGGGTTTTTTTATAATATCTTTATTCAAGTGTGTTAGATTGTTGTCTGGTGAAACTAAACTAAAGGTGAAACTTTAAACTACAGTCATTAAAGTCCATCCCATCCTCCTATGTAATTTCTGCTGTATATGAAAAGGGAAGTAATTTACACTTAAATTCTTTAACCTTTACTGACATTCCTGCTGATGCTGAGGCAGACCAAGTCTAATAACAAGCAAGAAAAGAAAAAGAAAGAAAATGTTATGATTTTTATCAAAAACATTAGAAGGATTTTAGCAGAAGCAACATGAGAGTTACAAATGCAGGACCACCAAGTGTAAGGACAAAGAATTTATCTTCAGATTTTAAATCTGAGTTTCTGAACTATAATATGATATAACTCTGCCTTGCAATCCAGTGCCTATGTCATAGTCTGTCAGCATTTGATAATTTGATGCTTTAAGTAGTTTTGGAAATGTCCTATCAGTTTGATACACAGAACGTGTGTTTCTCATAATTCTTTATGAAGGTTTCATAGTTAGATTGTTGATTTTTAACAATCCAGAAATTGCCCAGAAACTCTATCAAGCACAAAATAACGAGCAACTTCATGTGAGAGGAAAAGTGTGGGGTGGTTGAAAGGTATGGTACAGAGGAATATACCTTTTAATCATTGCCTAAGCTTGGCTTGACACATGATATAAAAATACTTGGCTCACTATGGTCAATGATAAAAGCTAAAATCTTAGTATCTGTACAAAATAGTAAAGGAACTTCTAAATGTCGTTCCTAACATGCTGTTAGTAACAGTTATGCCTGTGGTTTGAAGATTTGTTTTAATGAAATAATTGAAGAAAATTTGAGAAGTGTTTGCCTGTGGTAAAATAGAAAAAAAAGTCAAAGGAAACTTGCACATAAACCACCAATAATTTATTAAAACTTTAAAAGATGAAATTATTTTGACTTCCTATGTTACCATTTTTAAAAAAATTAATGTGGATTTCAGCTATTACCTTGAAGATTTCCTTCCTGTTTTGAAAAGCAAATGGAAAGGAGTTGATATTTTATGAAAAAATAACACTACTTTGGTATGTTTAATGTAGTCTAAAATGAAAAAATACACAGAAAAGGTATATTCCCTCTGCTTGGGCTGCTGATATTTGAAATGGTATCAAGAATCTCAGAACAATGAATTAAGTAAGAAATACTCTCTTTGAGAGCGTTGCGCATTTTATGTTAATAACCTCTTTTTTGGAAGCATTTTCAGGCACTGTAGAATTATATTTAGTTAGAGAATGTGATATAGACCTTGCCTACTCCTTCCAATTCTTTTTACCATTTCCTATTCACTTGAAAGGCAAATCCCATGAACTCTCTGAAACCCAAAGAGAGTGTAATACATCCTTTTATTGATCCTCCCTGACCTGAATGTGAAGTGATTTTACATTGCTAATGCCCCACATTGCTGTTAACTGCTGGTGGATAACCCTTTTCTGGAAATACACATTATCCTTGTACTATTCCTATATCTAATTCTAGCAATGATGGTTAGATTACAACTTTCAGTTGATACAATCCCAAGGACTTTTTATAAAACCCTGCTAAGGTCCTTTCCCCTCCAAAGAGATTTATGACGTCACATGACAAAAATGCAACTGTCTGCCTTCACGATAACTTGCACATAGGGCCACATAACTGGCCACACAGGTAGCTTTCCTTTGCACTCCCTAGGCTGTCCCTGTCCTTCCATCATCCATGCAGGAGCGCCTTCCTCTCAGAGGTGGTGGCTGCCTTTCGGCCAAGTGACAGAGGGCGTCTGAGAAGGATCAGGTCTTAGAACAGCAGTGAGAGGGGGAGTGTGGCACCAAAGTTCATCACACCCACAATCTGCTCTTGTCTAAGAGCCTCTTAGCAAAGATCAAGCAGCAAACTACAAAGGGCAAAATTCCTTCAGCTTGCTCATTACTCAGTATTCCCTCTTGCATTGCAGGACTTGTTGCATTACCTATCTGCAGCTTAACTCAGCCTGCAGATCAGCGTTTGTGTTTTGGAGGACAAAGCCTCCATGAGTAAATCTGTTCAGTCTCTAACTTCTTAAAGGAATGAGGAGACTGGGAGACCATGGGGTGTGATACAACACTCAATGACACATCATCAGTCCCTGAGTAGCAAGCATTACATCCAGTGTAGTTTACATACATCTAGTTTACATCCAACACTTGGAAAGCTGTTAATTTGTTGGGCTAGAATCCTGGCAGCGAGCATGTGCATTTTCTTCTGATTTAAACAGGCCCTTGCCCTCAAAACGTACATAAAAATGCTGATCTTCATACAAACAGGAGCATCGTGCCCGTGGTCCAATTATTTATTTTTATACTGTCAAGAACAGTTCTCCCTGAGAAGAATCATGCCCAAACAAATTTACAAAAAATGCACAAGCATAGCTTAAATAAATAAATAAGCAAATAAATGAATAACCGGCTACCCAGCTTTACAGCAGAAATGCTCTGCCTTGCTAGGGACACAAGTAGCAAATGTATAGAGCAGCACTCACTAAAGAGAAGAAGAAAAGAACAGGCTTCACAGTGTGTGTGGTGACACTGTAATAATAAATTCACTTTTTAGTGTTACTTTGCATATTTAATAGTTACCAGTCACAACAATGACACGGTCTCTGCTCACATTTTACAGGCGCCAGACTATAACTGTATGTGCATTCTGACCAGCATTTTCTCCATAATCTTTCAGATTTAGGCCCTCTGATGTATGCCACAGATTCTGGTAAATGATAGGTAGTTTTGAGTTCAGTGCCAGACTCTTCCCTCTTGGTGTTTCTTGACTTCAGAGTTTATGTATAACTGGCATTCTTTAACATATTTGAGACAATTCTGTGTACTGGTTCACAAAAGCACAGACTTTGCAAAACACGATGTGTTCATGAATGAGCATCAAGCACTCATCTGATATTAAACATTGTTCAATATTCAGCATTATCTAGTTGCCTCCAGCTGAGCATACGGAACTTCAGCTGAGTCAGAGCACATCTGTTGTCTAACACAAATTTCACTTCTTAATATTCTGGACTGGATACCAGGAAAACCCTGGGAGCAAGCAGCAGCTTGTATGAAGAAATAATGATATATATGAATATAATAAATTATATAAATGATATAATGAAGTCAAAATGCTGTTTCAGGATACAACTATGTCTTTTGTTTGCTTTAGATTTTAATATGAGGCGATTCTAGTTCATAAGGTATTCTATTGTAAGACTGCTGATTTATTAGCCTGACATTCAGTAACATGATTGAGTGTTCTTTTATACAGTTGATTAACTACAAGTGCATCAGGATGCCTGAAAAACCAAATGCCTACCTATTTCGGCATGCTGCTGGAGTCTCTGGGTGAAACTTTTTCAATGGGCTATGCAGGAAACTTGAACTGCAGGGTCACGCTTTCCTATGGTACAACACCTCACAACAATATTCTGGTTTTGTTTCTTTTTTCCATAGTGGATTTCTTTTTACTTTCTCCTAATTCAGTTTTTAAATCTAACGAAAGTGACCAGAAAGTGTCTGTTTGCTACACAATGAGTAAGAAGAAAAACCAAATCCCCAAATACAACAGTCATTCAAAGCTTCATACTTCATTAGAAATCAATTTACACTGTGAGCAAAGCTGTCAGTATTTGCCCTCAGAAAATGGAAAGACAGATTTGATTTTTTTTTCCTTCCCCGTCTGTTACAGCTAGCTCAGCTTCAGGGCTTCTCAGAAAAAAAATGTTATGCCTCATGTACCCAGAAGAAACCTCACAAACACACTCCCAACCCTCAGTATTCTTCCTTTCTGAACAGAGACTTAAATATGGCGCTTTCCCTACTATTGGTGAAGGTAGTTTCTCATAGCTAGAGTATAGGAAGTGCGTTGCCCCAGCAGGCACCCTAGGGTCCAGCAGAAATGGGCTTCAAACCATCTCAAATTCCTTGGGCCTTTCACCTCACACTCACTACTTCAGTGACCACAGTCTAGTCAAGAATGAATCTCTGCAATTACATCCAAACTCCAAGCTAGCCAAGATCTGCAGAGGAAAAATATACATTGAGTATATATCACTGGTAGGAGAAGACACCCACACCAGAGTAAGGAATGCATGATGCTAGTTCAATATTGATACTGTACTCCTCCCTTTCCCTCCTACTTAGCTAACTTTTGAGCTTTTCCCAAATGTACTCTGGATGGATCCTTCACTTGGCTGTGCAACCCTTCTGTGTAATCTCTCTCCAAGATAATTTAGCTGCCATCCTAATCATGCTATGAAAATTCTCACATCTCTGAAAGTACCTGCTGAACTTTTCTGAAATACCATAGTTCAGTTGGGGGAATCACCACCTTTTCTTCTTTAGGGAGAAGAGGTAGGCCATGCTGAAATCCACATTCAACAAGGTATTGTTAATGGAAATCGGAAAGAAAATACAGATGTGAAAATCACTACCATCACTTGGTGGGAACAGAGTGAAAAAGAAACTCTATTTAACATGCTAGATTTAAAAATTAGAGTAAAATCACTCCCAGTCTTCCACCCACCAGTGGCAGGAAACTGTTGTTGCATTTATTGTGCTGCCCAATATTGATCTTCTGGTGATGGGCTAAACTCTAGGCCCACATTATTATGACCAAGCAGCTGTCTCTGACAGCGTAACTCTTTATTCTTTTAATCAAAATTCAGTAACAGGCCTGGTCCCCCTGGAATAATATTTTTGTCCAACTAGCTGTCACAGGAGTAAAAGTGAGTTACTTATATATAGCCACAAGGACGTTTTCTGTAAGGTAAATTGCTACTGCGGGGGTTCGTGAGGATTATTTACAGGATAAGATGAACTGTGAGCTTGGTTTAGCAAGTATCCCTTGCTCACTCTAGAAGATGCATAAGCATGAGTGAGGTGGGTGATACCCTGCTGAAGAAAGGTAATGTGGAACAGGATGATTTGGTGGACATTATATTGTAAAGAAATCCACTGCAGGTGAGAGAGGAGATTTAACAATCCCTTTACATTTTTTGTAGGGTTAAGGTTAGGGTAATTCATGCCTTTGCCTTGACTATAGCAAATGGACAAGAACAGCAGGGCCATCATAAATCCTACCTTGCTATTTCAACCTCTCTGCCCACTAGTTATTTTTGCAGATGCCAAATTCAACTGCCTCCTTTCTCCTTAGATATCCAATGAAGTCCAGGGAGCAGCAGGGCCACAGACAAGAATCTGACCCTTTAGTTTCCCTGAGAAGCAAAGGTTTCTCAAGACTGAGAAGAGTCTTGATTTCATTCTATTCAGAAATAAGTGCAGTAGAATTATTTTAATCTGAGGCAGTTTTGTCCCAAAACCTTTGTGCTGCTTCTTTCTTTGTTAAGGGAAGGTGTAAAACACTACCTACGCTGGCCAGCCATTCTTACCAGCAATAGACAGAAATATCATCAACAATCTGGAAGAGCTCACAGCTCATCCCTCTAAATCATCCTTTGTCCTAGAGGAAAGACTATGCTGGGGAAAAGGACTGTTTTGCAGTCATGTTTAACTCTCATTCTCCCTGCAGGGAAACTTTTGGATCACCTCATGATTTTCTTGTTACTCAGCTCCTGGGAAATTGACAGTGAAGCAAAAAGATGAACCCTGCAAAGCTTACTGCAGATGGCTCCCCTATATAACAAAATTCAACAAAAAGAGGCCAGTATTTTGTATGATTTGGAGCACCCGGAAAATAATCCTAACTGACTGGTTAAATTCGAATTTGATTAGACTGGAACATCAGCCAGGCAGTGCAGATCTCTTCAAAATTCAGCACTTTTCTGGAAGTGGCAAGATGTTGGTGACACTAAGATAAATGCAGAATATTCAGAAACAGGGGAAATTTCATCATGGAACAAGCTAAATGCAAAGTTTCAGAACTGGCTTGCTGTCACCCAGCCTAGGCAGGTGCAGTTCACTGGTGCACGCACTTTCTGCAGGCATAAATGATTTGTAAAAGCTGTCCCTGGAACAGCAATTCACTGAAATCAAAAACATACAGCAATGGCTCTGAAAAAGAAAAACATCTTTAAAAGCTGGTCAGAAAGCTACAATATTAGGAGTCCTTTCAGATAGAAGCAGTACTGCTGGTGAGGACTGACTGTGCTTTAAAGACTGAGCTTGTGCTCTGAGCAAGATAGGCACTGATGAAGTATGTGGTTGTAAGCACAAAAGATTTCCTGATCGTCATCTGAGTGAGGGGGAAAAGGATACAAAAACTGTAAAGGGTAGGAATGAAACAACTATAAAGACAAATATAATTAGCTCAGTGGAGCTTTGGTTTTGCCAAATATACATGAAACAAAACAAAACAAAACAGATCTCACAGATTTGTTTAGCAAGTTTAATGGAATTGAATTAATTTAATGTCAGTTTTTGTCACCAGGGAATCTGGCACCCACATCAACCTTGACAGTATTTACTACAGCAATACCTGTGTGCAAGGGGAAACCTAAACCATGAAGAGATCTGGAAATCTCTGACTTCTCCCTTGTATTTCTGTTGTTCATTCTTTGTGAATATTCAATAGCATTAGGTTAAAGGCCATAATTTTTCTATTTCTGTGGAGTAATATTCATTGAATTCACACTGTTCCGTTGCTTAAGCTGAACTAAAGTTCTAGCTTTACACAGAAAATAAATATTACATGAGAGAGAGTGAAATAATTATGTCATTGTCCTATCAGACCAGTAGATACAACTAGGCTGATAAGTTGGGCCTACCTGTATGTTTTGAATTGGTTTATTCTTATATTAATAAACACCTGTGGTTTTAAGACTTCTACTGCTATGGATTAGGAATGAGTCTGTTTGGTTTAAACAAGGAGCTCAAAATTTCTCCTAATTTCTCCTGTCTCTAAACTGGAGAGGGAAGGAACATATTTTCTTTCTCATGAACACCTTCTCAGACTTAAAAAAATTGTAGTGTAGAGAAAAAATCAGGGCGAAGATATGGGAGAGATAATGAAGTAAATATTTATGAGCCTAATAAATTATTTTCTTTTCCCTTGCAAATAGTCTTTGCCTTATGGCACAAGGAACTTTTTTATACCCCACTGCCCTGGTTTCAGCCGGGATAGAGTTAATTTTCTTCCCGGTAGCTGGAGCAGTGCTGTGTTTTGGATTTGGTGGGAGAACAATGTTGATATCACACGGATGTTTTTGGCTGTTGCTGGGTGATATTTACACTAAGTCAAGGACTTTTCAGTTCCTTGGGCCCTGCCAGCATGAGGGCTGGAGGGGCATGGGAAACTGGGATGGGACACAGCCAAGACAGGTGACCTGAACTAGCCAGAGAGATGTTCCATACCATATGTCATGCTGAGTATATATATGAGCTGGGGGGAAGAAGAAGGAAGGTGGGGACATTTGGCATTATGGCACTTGTCTTCCCAAGTAACCGTTACACGTGATGGAGCCCTGCTTCCCTGGGGATGGTGGAACATCTGCCTGTTGATGGTAAATAGTGAATTAATTCCTTGTTTTGCTTTGCTTGTGTGTGCAGCTTTTGCTGTACCTCTTAAACTGTCTTTATCTCAAACTATGAGTTTTCTCCCTTCTACTCTTCCAGTTCTCTCCCCCATCCCACTGTGGGGGGAATGAGTAAGTGGCTGTGTGGTACACTGTTTAATTATCTTTCATCTGATAGGTGTACTGCAGTAATACTGAGAGTGCAATTCAGGGGTTTAAGCATGAGTTATCTAGGGCAATTTAAGATGCCCTTGCACAACCTGTCTGGTCTCCTGCTGACACTGCAGAAGGATGTTGATATCTGCCAATTCTGTGTGATCTTCTGGCCATTACACTTGACTGTGTGAGGAGAAATTAAACCACTAGAATAGACAGTTCTGCCATTATAATTTAGCTGAGTGGTAATCTCCATTCCCACATTGGGCTATGCTACTTAGTTGTCCCTGCCAAGAGTGACAGAACTTTAGGCTGAATGCACATCAGCTTAAGTTTATTATTTAGTGTTTTATTTTCCAAAGCAATTTTGCTAGCTGCAATGTATTGGTGATTTTTTTTCATTCTATGGTTCCTTTACACCATCTTTCCAGTGTAAAGCCTGGGATTCAAGGCTTGCACTATTAAAATAGCAGGTCCTTTACCCGAGGACACACACACTAATCAAAAGAATGACTGTGTTCGAGAAAGCCTGGGGCAGAGAATTTTTCCTAGTCTGTCAGTGTTCCCAAAGCACTTATCTACTGACTGTTGATCTATGGCACTATTGAATTCAATCACAATAAAAAGCCTTGTGCTGAATGCTGCAGGGAAGCAATAAATATCTAACTCTTTTTTTTTTTTTTTTTTCCCCATTTCTTCTTCATATATGCAAAGTGGAAATAAATGTCTTTTCCTTGTGACACCTCAATTATACAGTTTTATAGATACCATACTTAAAACCGCATATGAGGACTACTCTAGTCCTCACCTATTAGTGCAAGTTTAGCTGTCATTCTACTTATGTTGAAACCATCCTGTTAATGATATTAAGCTCTCTTCTGGCTTAGAAAGTCCTTCAGCTTGAGCTGATCCAACAGTCTTCCTCTTGGGTCTCGATTGTGAAAATTCTGGTAGTGGCACTGTCCCTCAGAGGGATTCTGTTCCATTTTATAACTTCATTTGTCCCACTGTCATCTATCAAAGGCTTTTTTTCACACTGCCTCCAGAGAAATTTCATCAGGAGCATTCAGACATCCCATTGACAGGACAGCCCCAACATGCTCTGTGCTGTGGATCAGCAGAACGTAAGGAAGAAGACTTGAACAGAGTACTGACGATACTGCCAGCATTTCTCATGCTACTGTCATGAGCTTACTAGGGCGATGAGGAAGAAAGGAACGGGAGATGAAAAAAATGGTCCTTTAAGTATTTTATGAATAGGTGTCTGGCACAAGCAGGGTGTCAGACATGTTTCACATAAACTGGAAGAAAGACCTGTATTTTCTAGAAAATAATCCAAATACTGGCATGCTTTCTAAACGTTGAGCCATCAGTCAACAAGCCAGCTCCACATGTGAATAGGTAAAACTGTGAGAAAACTAGTTTGGGCATGAAACTTAGTATTTTTAAACTACCCTAAGGTAGGATCCCCAGAACTGGCTACCTCTGAACACCCTGTAGACTGGAAAAATGCAACTTGGTATACTAAAAGTAGTAAAGAGTATTTTCACTCTACAACTGTAGGAATGCCTACTTCAGGAGTCTCCTGTAAGCAAAGAGGGAGAGATAAGCGTCTTTTCAGGATTGTTCCAGCTAGACCTAATGCTGTTACTTGTACCCTGCTTGATCCTTACCCTCTTAACTTCCTATGCAGACATCCTAAATTGTTTCCTTCATGTAGACAGTAACCTAAGCTATGTGCCTCCAGTCTGGATCTTCCCAATACCTTCCCAAATAATTAGGCAGGCTATTGTGTCTTGACAAAATCATGTATCTCCAGTGATCAGATCTTATTTGCACTACTTTAATAACTTCAGAAGAAAATTACTACTTTATTTAAATTGGCCAAACAACAATTTACTGGTAACAAAGGAAAAGTGGTGCACTGAACTGCAGTGAATTCACAGAATATCAAATACATGCCTCACACATTGTCCAAGAAGGAAAACTATTTACTCCTCCTGCTAATAAATTGTCTCCTAGTCACATGCTGTTGTCCTAAACAAGATAGTCAACTAAGTGGGCCTTTAGACCAGCCCAGGGCAAACATCCTGAGATCTGTAATTATATTAGAGGACAGAAATGATAAGAAAATGAAAATCTGAAAGGAAGAGTATGTAAATGTGAAGAGTGATGTTTAACCGTGGTAGATAATGCTATTATTGGAAAAATATTTAGTGGATTTGATCTCTCAGTCTGCATCTGTGTATTTCATCATTATAACATGTAGCTACAGTGCACAAGGAGTTTCATTCTTTCCATAATAGTGTTGTGATTACGTTGGAGAAGAAATCTTTAATTAAAGGTGAAGCAAATTATCTTCCTAATTTCACTGAGTTTATAAAAATAGCCTTCTTAAAAGATGCTTACTGGCAGTGGAACTCAATGAAGCTTTGACTGGTTTTAAAGACTACCTAAAAGCTATGAATGAAAACTGTGACATAAATGTTAATGATTGTACAGCGTCATTTATGTGCTCAACAATGCCACAACCCTCTTCACCCTTCAAAAGACTGTGAAAACACTGAGTCTCTTATTGCACTCTGTGACAATTCAAATACGTACACAAACAGGTAAACAAAAAGGTATTTTGCAGCGCTGTATAAATCTGTTGATTGCTGGACTGGTAAGATTTGATTTCTGCTCTAACATGTTTAATTACTTGGTTCAGATCCTCTGAAATGAAAAATGGTAAGGTCTAGGCTGACTGCTCTCAGGATTCACCGATGGTTTTTCTGTTGGTTACTTCACACAAGTTCTGAGGGAGATTCTACAGTGGGGAAGCTAAATAAAGCAACATCTTCATTATTAAACATCTACTGCTCAGCTGAACAATCATGCTTAACAACATCTAGCTTATTCCTATAATCAGTGACTCCCTAAATTAAAGATTTCCTGTTGCAGTGTTTCCCTAGTGTCCTGGTTTCAGCTGGGATGGAGTTATTTTTCTTCTCAGTACTAGTACAGTGCTGTATTTTGGCTATGATGTGAGAACAATGTTGATAGGACACTGATGATTTTTAGTTGTTGCTGGGTGATGTTTATAATGAATCAAGGACTTTTCAGTTCCTTGGGCCCTGCCAGCAAGAAGGCTGGGGGTGGGGGTGGGGTGGGCACTGGAAATTGGGAAGGGACACAGCCAGGGCAGGTGACCCAAGCTAGCCAAAGGGATATTCCATACCATATGATGTCATGCTGAGTGTATAAACTGGGGGAAGAAGAAGGAAGGGGGGACATCTGGTACTATGGCGTTTGGCTTCTCAAGTAACCGTGACATGTGACAGAGCCCTGCTTCCCTGGGGATGGCCGAACACCTGCCTGCCCATGGGCAGTGGTGAATGAATTCCTTGTTCTGCTTTGCTTGTGTGTGCGGCTTTTGCTTTACCTGTTAAATTGTTCTTATCTCAGCCCTTGAGTTTTACATTCCTTTCTGATCCTCCTTCCCATTCCTCTTGGGGGGTGGGGGTGGGGGGGGTGGAGGGAGCAAGAAGCAGCTGCATGGTGCTTGGACTTAAACCACGACAACTAGGTAAAGAGGTTTAGTTAAGGAAAAAAGCAAAGCAAAATTAAAAGTAAAAACTATGCTGCCAATATCCTTGGGAGATAGAATTCAAGACTTCTAACTGCTACATGTTAATATTCTATGCTGTCCTACCAGCATCCTACGTAATCTCAGGTAAAGATAAATTCTGTTACTAGATTCATTTTCCTCATGTATTTGAATGGGCATTCCACAATCATTAAACTGCGTTAAAAACAAAGGATGGATGTAAAAATAAATCCTGATACACCAAAGGGATCTGTCCTACCGCAAAGATCTATAATAGTACACCCTTTCTGTCAAGCTGTTATTGCTAATCAGCCCAAAAGACTCCCTGTCAAATTAATTAGCAGTGTCAGTAGAGGCACTGCACTAATGCCATCCTTAAACAGGCTTTTTTTTTTTTTTTTTTAAACGCAAGAAAGAATGAAAGAACCAGTGTACTAGCAGATATTTTCCTGCATAAGTTATGCATATTAATTGCATACACAACCACAAGTAGGGGTGCGTAAGATATCTGGTTGACTGAAACAGCAACAAATATGATTATCTTGCCACTTGCTGATTTATTTTACTTCAGTCATGGTTGCTATCATCTCCTTTTCTTATTTTGTTTTTGTAAAGAGTGATATTTTTGAAGTATAAGAAATTCATTTGCTTCTTCCAATAAATATATATTTCAATGTAATCGATTGTTACATGCACTGACTCAAGTTATTGATCAGAATATATTATTATAATTATCATTACTATTAATAATTAATTTAGTATTAGCATTAGTATTAGTAATTGTATTATTTTGTGGATGCAATTTAAATCAAAGGGTTAACAAAAAGTTCCTACATGTAAGTTTTAGAAGTTGCAAAGATTCAAACAATGCTTCTACGTTTGAACTCCTAAAGTCCAAACAACTCCATGCAGGCTCATTATTAAGGTTAGATTGAAGGATGCAGACACAAGACTTGTATAAAGGCTTTAGGAAAGAGCTTATATTTCTAGTAAACTAGTAGAGAGCATCGCGAGAAAGGCTGTGATCTTGACTGGTCTTCAGCTGCAAGTTTTATTTTTCCTTGTTTATTAGAAAAGTTCACTTTATATGCCCATGTGAAATCCAGCTAATATTTGTTAACCTTTTCAATAATTCATGTTTACACTACTTCTTCATCATCGTTCACATTCCTATTGAAAGGTCACCTATGCCGTGCAAATTTCTTGTCAAATTAAGCTGACCTTGGTTTTCCTAGAGAGGATGAGTAACAAGTGATGGATTTGTAGTTCCCTTCAACACCTCAAACTCTGCTTGGCCTTGGCAAAATTCCTGTGATGTGAATATCATCATTAACTTATCCAGCATATTTATGGATTCTAGATGGGGCAGTGTTGTGGTTTAACACTGGCAGGCAACCAAGCACCACACAGCCGCTTGCTCACTCCCCGCCACCCCAAGGAATGGGAAGGAGGATCAGAAAGGAATATAAAACTCAAGGGTTGAGATAAGAACAATTTAACAGGTAAAGCAAAAGCCGCGCACACAAGCAAAGCAAAGCAAGGAATCCATTCACCACTGCCCATGGGCAGGCAGGTGTTCGGCCATCCCCAGGGAAGCAGGGCTCCGTCATGTAACGGTTACTTGGGAAGCCAAACGCCATAGTACCAGATGTCCCCCCTTCCTTCTTCTTCCCCCAGTTTATACACTCAGCATGACATCATATGGTATGGAATATCCCTTTGGCTAGCTTGGGTCACCTGCCCTGGCTGTGTCCCCTCCCAATTTCCAGTGCCCACCCCACCCCCACCCCCAGCCTTCTTGCTGGCAGGGCCCAAGGAACTGAAAAGTCCTTGATTCATTATAAACATCACCCAGCAACAACTAAAAACATCTGAGAGGTTATCAATATTGTTCTCACATCAGAGCCAAAACACAGCACTGCACCAGCTACTAAGAAGAAAATTAACTCTATCCCAGCTGAAACCAGGACAGGGAGGAGTTCAGGTTTCCTGACATGACTTGGCACCCTCAGGTGTAAGACCATGCTAAAGTGTTCTTCAAGCAGAAGCAAAAGAACTGATTAGAAATAGGAAACTTAAGAAGCTGTTGTTTAAGCCTGTTTCAAAAGATACACAAAATCTATATGCTTATCAGATTAACAGCTTTTACATCACTGCAGTTTCAGGAACATCATTTTTATTTGACTTTAATGTGAACCTGAAATTCCTTAGTCATCAAACAGAGGTGTTATGGAGAAGATAAGCTTGGCTCTGCCCAACAGGTCTGCATATCTGTGTGTCACTCACCCTGGTGACCTGCTAAATCATACATAGATTTCAGCTTCTTCTTATCTCTGAGGAGTGAGATGGATTCCAGAGATTTTTCCACCAGAAACAGTAAAACAATTTCTTACCTTTCACAGATATGAGATGGACAGGTAGCAGAATAGAGAGTAAATCCTTCTCACAGGTAAAGAGGCAGAAAGCCCCAGCGGCTAATTAGACAACGCTGTGAAGGCATAACCTACAGTCTTACCTCAGATCCTTAACCCAGCAATGAACTCTAGCATTCATAACTGAATATATGACAATATTTCTAGGCAGGGAAATTAATTTTGCCAAACACTGTTATTTGGAAAGCATGTCACCCATTTAATTTATTCCAGTATTCATCATTGTATTACCTGGCCATTTTGTTAAGCATTATATACCAATGCCTTAAGTTCCTCTTGCTTGTGAGAGGTAAAGTGGAATCAGGTCTCCTGGGGTTTACATCAAAAAAAAAAAAAAAAGACTTGAAATTAGAAAGGCACTTTTTACCTTTCCAAAGTCCTTCCATAATTGTTTAATCAGATTTGTTAAAATGTAGTGTTAATAAATACAGAATTTCCTAATGCCTGTGTGTTTTGTTTAGAATACACATCCATGTGCACCAAATATGTATTTGCAAACTGGTTAAATTTACACGATACCTGTTGGAAGTACAAACACCCGTCATTCTCCAATACTTCTTTGGATACATGTAATCACGAATATATAGTCTCAGTAAGAGAGTCAAATACCTTGCATAATGATGTAATTGGCAAACAAAAATAAGGCTTACTCCCCTAATCAAAATCACTTTGAGGCTGGTACCCATGTTTTTCCAGTGCACTTAAGACACAGTCTGAGGCTTATTCTGTTCTCAGCATTGGGGTTTTAGGGGGTTTTGGGGTTTTTTTTTTTGTTTGTTTTCCATTAAACCTTTCAGGCTTTGACAGTGTGTTCTGAAGTATTGCTATTGTGTGTTTTTTCATAAGAGAAAGTCATGCTAGAAGAGACTTACAGAAGGTATCTTAATCAGAACAACCTGGCTTGATAAAGTTCCTTAATGACTCGGGACATGAGTGCAAAAAAATACCGAGCCCACTACAGCAAATTGACTTAGACTGAAATCGGTGATGAGCTAACAAAAGTGAGGAGTTTTGCAGAGAGGCAAGGACCTTGCTGAATCCAGATGGAAGACAATTAGGGAGAAATTTTCCTTTAACAGGAAAAGAGAGTGTTGCTCACTGCTTGTCTAAGCTGAGGGAACTGAGAGTTATTGCATATACTGTACCAAGAGTAAAGTCAGGCTTTAAAATCAGGGGAAGAGAGAGAGAAACTGAAAATTCATATTACTGCAGACAGGAATAACTTTTCTAGACATAAAAAAGAAGTATGATCCCTGTGACAAGACAAAGGAAAAACAGATTGGGGTGGTGTGTGCGCGCGCGCGTGTGTGTGTGTGCGTGTGGAGCCGGGAGAGAGATCTCATGTTTTTTCTCTTTATAACACCTCCAAAGCTTTAACAAATGGATGCACCCTCTCCCAGGAATGCATGAACATGTTCTTCCTACAAATGAGACAGTCTGTTTACACAGTGTACTGTCCTGAGTTTATTCCTAGCAAGAACAAAAACAATGCAAGGAGATGATGATGCTAATCTTCCACAAGCAGATCCTGGGAGCCAATACTGAAGTACACTTCAGAAAGTTCCTCAGTTCCTCCCAGGATATCAGTCTATGATATCAAACCAGACATGGCCACTGGACCAAACTAGTCTTGCCAACAAGTTTCATCCTTAGCTTGTGTATTTATCTACAAAAACAAGCTTCTGTGGTGGAAAATTTTGGAACAATTCACTCCATGTTTTACTGAAAGTTCAACACAATAATGGAAAAGTCAATCTGATTTCTACCCCTAAGAGTTTTGCATCCCTGTGGTTTCTGTGTGTGAAGCTGCCGACAACTCTGACTTAATACTGAGATTCTTAATCCCTTTACTCAAAACAATATCCAGTGCCAGGTGGAAAGTTTGAATTAAATTAAAACTGTGGCCAGCATGTTAAGGGGAAACATATTTCGAAGTCTATGTGAGCCATTTTCCTCCGAAACCTACTTGCTATACAAAAATATATCAAGTTTCCTCAGCAACAAGCATTTTTTTGTCAAAGACTGGCTCTCCCAGCACATATCCATTATGGATTATTTATCTCATTATCTCTATGTAAAACAGTGCTAGCAAAAAGCATTCGTTACTGCTCAGTCGCTATATTTGCATACTGTTTTTTGGCTCTTGAATATGTGAACACCACCGCCTTTAATGGAGGCTGGTGTAAGCTTTTATTACTGCAGTTAAGCTAGCATGTCTAAATAGAAATGAGAAATGCTAAAAATCTCTTTAAAGTACTAATGAATCTTTTCCAGAACTTCTATTGAGACTATATTTTTTTGTTAGTGATGCCATAAAATAATGGACTCAATTAGTATTCTCTTATTCTTTCCAACCACCTGAAATCCTTTCACATTATTATTTTATCTGAAAGAGTTATTTATTTTACTCTAGAGATGAACAATGGTTTTACATTGCTAACAATAACTAATTGGTGTTGATGATCAACAAATTATTTTATAGACTGAAAAATTTAATGTAGTCATTCACTGTTCTATGTTTTTTCCCACTGTAAGGGAAGTCCTACTAGTAAATGCCTAAAGACAATTTTTCTTCAGCAAAGCAGGCATCTGGCTAGGAACCCTGAAAGACTGAATGTGGAGCTGTTCACAGAAAGCAGGCTTGATTTCATTTCTTCATGACTTGTGTGTGATGTGAGTCCAGTTCCCCTGTGTGCTGATTAGCCGTTTGTACCTCTGCACAAATATGACAGAAGCAGCACGGTATGACTGCACACCTCTCTGTGCTCATGCTTTATGGCCTCATCCTGCTCCCACACAACAGTTAAAGTGCTTCTAGAAACTGATAATTGAGATTATAGTTCTGAGGAACAGGGAAAAGGCATTTGCCGTGGCTTAACCTTCAGATTAGACTGTATATATACCGTGATAAAAGCTTCAAATACCACTTGTTTAGATGTTGTTGGAACGGTTAAAAAGGTGTAGTGATTTTACAAATGGGGAAAAAGAAATTCCGTGTTTGTCTGTTACAAGGACTTGAAGGTGGTTAATACAATCTCCAGAAATTTTCAGATTTTCAACAACTACACAATTTCTTTTAGAACAAAATACAGGTTTGGAACATACCTGCATCAAAAGAAAAATTTTAAGAGAATTACAGAATCACAGAAAATCAATAGGTATACAGTATAGTTTCTGTGAATGCAAAGCAAATTCTTTTTAAGGGATGAGACAGCTGATCTCCCCTCTCTATCAGAAAAACTTGCTGGAACACAAAATTCTGTGTTTGCAATAGGAGAAAACCCTAATTTGGCATACTGTATTTTTCTCCAGTCTGACAACTATGTTTTAAAGTGGCTGGAAAACAAACATTGAGTGGGGTAGAAAGACTTTGGAGCCTACTGTGAGGCTGCAGCAGGGCAGGGCAGCCCCAGGGGAGCAGAAGCTGAGCTTGCACTATGCCATCAGGAGCAGCAATCTCACTGGCAGGGACACAGCAAAGAGAGCAGGGCAGGCAGAGTGGAGGTAGCCAGGACCAACCAAGAGATCAGGTGACCATGAAAGTCCATGGCGGTGATGCAGCTCATGACAAGAAGTCATGTCCAGAGAATGGCTGGGATCAGAGCTATGCAGCCAGGTGCAAGCGTGGCTGCCCTGTGTCTCAGAAGAACCAGTGCTTGAACCTTGGCACAGCTCCCTATGACAGTGGACCTGTGCCTGCTGCTCACACCTCTTCACCATACCTTAGCCAGGCTCCCAGCCCCCAGACCCAGGTTTTCACAGCTGCCCTATGTCCAACCTGTACTTGAGCAGGAGCTTCTCTGAGAGAGGGGTGTGCCAAGGGTCCTTCCCTCAGCTGAAACATTGTTTTTGAAGTGGGGCTTTAAAGGTGGTCAAATACAATCAAGAATAAAGAAAAAAAAATATGTATATACTGAAATAAAATTAACTGAGGAGTTTGCTTCTGTGGTCCGCTTATCTGTATGTTCGTTTGTTGGCATCATTTTCCCCCGCATTTTTTAAAGAAACTAAAAACTACTCAGTATCAGACAGGTCAAAATGCTGAGGAGTGAGATGAGTCTTAAATGGTAAAGGATTTACTTGACTATCTGATTTTGTTCAGAGCACCCGCTTTTCATGAGAAAACATGATTGTATCTCATGGAAAGCAAAAGCAAAACATATTTTATTGAGGGAAGGAACATATTTGTTTGCTAAAATCTCCGGCTTTTGGAAACAGTTCTGCAGGGAACCTACACCACAAAGGCAAACACATCTGGTAACTGTTTCACATTTCAGACAGATATGAGAGGCAAAGAATCAACTCCTGCCTTGTACAAAGTGGGGAAGATAAAGGAAAACCGCAGCAGGAAGCCACTGCTGCCCAGTGTGACTAGTCAGAAGTGGGAGGTGTTTATAGCTCATAGACAGCACTAAAGAGGAGTTATCTGCTGCTTCATCAAGTCTTCAGGGGAAGAGCACTTCTGAGAGCAGCCTGCATTTTTACTTCAACAAAAGCATCTGTTCCACCTGCAGTTATCACTACATCCATCTCCACAACTTGCAAAGGGCCCGTTACTTCTGCACCCAAGTTTCTAGCAGAACTGAATGCATTCATATGCACAGCTTTTGCATGGGAAAAGACATAAGAACCAGAGCCTTGATAATAAATATATCATGCAAAAATATAATACAAAAAGATCTACTGCACAGTTTGCAATGAAGAACGTCCTGTGACAATCTTCATACTTGCATGCTAATTGCTGTGTCTGTATCATAGGATACCTGTGAAATATGCATGTATGAATATACAGCAAGTGTTCATTTGAGGACCTTCAAGCAATTGCTAGGGGGTTTACAAACTCCCTAAGAAAATTTCTTTGTGCTGAATGCTGTATAATGCCAATGAATTTACATTTCTTCATCTCATTGTGTTGACAGATTAGGAGTAGTTCATGTCCACAAACCACAAACTGAAAACTGCTAGGAACACACTGTTCACATTTAATATGTAGCTTGGCTTACAAGTTAATAGTAGGTAACGTGGTTATGCAAGCCTTTGCAATTTGGATCTTAACAACCTCTTCAGACCACCCTTCAAAAGGCATCTGACACGTAAGATTGTTGGGAATTTGCTTTTACTTATGTCTTTGAAACTCTCCATTGAGGATCACAGCATTCTCTTGGGGTTCTGATCACACACATGGTTTGAAAGAGTCCTTCATGATACAGATAATGGAGACAGGAATTCACTGGTCTGCTGTCCCCAGCTGGACAAGTTTTGGCTTTCATCTAGTGCCTAACATCAAGCCTCATTTGTCTGATCACTCCCATATGCCAAAGACTCAGTGTCCTTCTCCTCCAAATAGATCTTGACTCTGTGTTCCTTGTAATGATCAGTTTTCTCTAATGACTAAATGCATTGAAACAGTGATCCTTCCATTATAATATACAATGATACAGTACTGCAAGTAAGTAATAATTTATAGAAGACTTATGCCAACCTTCCTGCAATAAACTCATTTGCATGTTTCACCACAAGGATAAACAAAAACAACCAGAACTTCCAACACCTTCTGGCACCTGGGCTCGATGTAAGGAAGGATGTAATTTTCAGAAACTGGCGCTTCAGGAGGTAAGCCTCAACACTGTCGTTCACATTTAACAAGTCTCAACGTAGTATGAACTCCCTTGGGCAGCAAAAGCTCAAAATGAAAGCCACTCTGAATTAAGTTTAGCCACCTTTCCCATTACCATTAGACCAAAGGTTTCTTTCGTATGCAGTTTAATCCCATGACATTTTTTCAGGACATGTAATTCTTTCATGGACCTTCTGAAGTCTCTTCTGTTCCAGCCTTTCCGTCAGCTTACATTCTATCATCCGAGTGTGACCACCTCTCAGAAAAATAATTGTGACAATATTTCTCCCCCAGGTTCATTTCTCACTTACTTGAAATACTGAGGACCAGAGACTTTGAAGTTGGCAGGTTGATTTACTGCGGTTTAGGATTTGGCCCTACTGGTAATGGCAAAGTGCAGTCAGTGAAGCTGTTACAAACGGAACAGAATGATCTCAGTACGTCCCACTCCATAAATCAAGCAGTAACTCTCCATTTTCTCATTGCAGATGCCATGAGAAATCACTATTTGTACCAAAGGTATTCACTGTCCGTGAGGCTAACCTATCTGGACTGTCCCATGTTTCACAGGACACACTTTGGAGGCTCAGGTCGTGTCTGTTCCTCCGCCTCCTGCGCAGCTGAGCAGCCTCAAGCCCCCAGCCAGCTTCCAACCTGGAGGCAGACCACTGGCTGTTCCTCACCAGCAGAATGGTGACAGAATACCACCGTGTACCTTAACTGCACTGTCGAGCTATGCACTACAGCAAGCTTCCCATTCACCTCACCTCCAACAGAGAAACTGTTTCCTGTAGATTAATTTCACTCAGCATTCAGCTTGTACATACTGTATTTTAGCAAGCTATGCTCATTCTGGCACGGTCTTGTCGTGCAAGTATACACCGAGTAAAAACATACTCCCTTTTAGGCAAAGCCTCGGCTTAAAACAATATATCGCATCGGCCATGTAAGCTATCTGGGAAGTTCCAGTGCCTTCTTAATAAAATCTGGAATTTCAGGAAGTATGTCCTCTTTACAAAGACTGGTGTGGGAGGAGGAATTCTCCACTACAGCTATGTACTTGAGGAAGAGGTAACAACAATTCTTCCTTAACCGTTCTCATCCTTCAGTTTCCTGCTTGGCAAATGAGTGTAATATACACTCACCAAGCCTGACCTGTCATTGGAGGAAATAATGTCCTGTACTATCAACAGCAAATGCTGGATTTCTTAATGCTGTGTAAACTGCTCTTTACATTGGCTAACCCCACTGCTATGAAAGAGAGCTAGCAAATACTTGTCACTGGCTTTTATATGTCTCTGCCCATTTTGTAATGGGGAGCTCTAAACTTTGCTGTTGTTGGGAACAGAAACAGGAAGTTATATACACAGTAAACATCTGTACACACCCCAGTGAAGACGTTTTTGCCTGACAAAACATTGTCACTAAATCCCTATATGCATGTTTGACAAAAACAGCAAAAACTCAGCAGCTGTTACACAAATATGACCACAGTTATGTTATACTCACGTGCCATTAGTCCATGCCAGCCATATGAAACCTCCATTAATTTTCTCTATAAACAATTTAACATTAGCTCATATCAATAATCTACATCAGACACATTAGGACCCACTGTTGTGCTGCACTTGAACAGGATGACTCACAGCTCTCTCATGGAAGCCAGGCAAGCCCTGGAGCAATGCAGCCCTCCAGTTACTGCCATGTCACGCTCATCGAGAACCTTTAATAGAGTATTTTTCTAAGTGGTATTTTATTGGCAATAAAACTTTCAAGCTTTAACTGATATGAATATTTTCTTCTCATTCATCTTTTCTCAGTCATAATGAGTTCAAACAGCTGGAGCAACACAGCAGCAAAAATGTTACCTCTAATACTTTATATACACACAATTAGGAACTAGAACACACAGTCTCAAATCTCAGAATACTAGCAGCTCTGCAGAAGAGGTTAGATTTCGCAGAACCCCTGGGAGTTAAGTGAAAGTCATCTAGGAAAGAAAAAGTTAAGTATTCACTTCCACATATCAACGCAAATAAAAAGAAACACAGATGAGTTAGAAAGCTTGGCATTCAGAGTGGCAGTACGTCGAGGTGTTTCCAACTCATGGTAGGTGACCGTAATAAGTAATTTTTTCAAGAAAAACAGATGAAGTCACGGAACAGCTAATTCTAAAACCAGCTGTTCTGACATGCGGTCCCCACAATGGAGGTGCTTCAGACAGGGCAAGTGCACTTTTTTGAGTGGTCTCTGGACCCAGGTAAGCAATTCTAGAAAGATGAAGCACAACACAGAGAATAGCAGCACCTGTCTGCTGGCTGCTTCACAGCGCCGAGTATGCAGTTTGTTCAGAAGCACTAGTGTGATCCAAAAGACCTTATTTTTCAAAGAGATTTGGTATCCTTGGTATTCAAAATACCATATTCCCACCAAGTGCTTAAACATCCTTGAAAATAAGCTCTTCAGTGAAAACTGAACTCACAGATATTGGATGATTTCTTACTTTTATTTTACTTTCAGCTTCTACTTAAAAGCATAGGTAGAAGCTCCAGACACAGTGCATAGGATCCTTTCTGAACTGAAGTGAATTTTGCAAACTCATAGCCAGCACAACACCTCGATGCTAACAGGAATGGGGACATCAACCAAGGAGCACAACCAAGGTTCAACAAACAAGAGGAATGCAAACAGTTGTCACACTCCTCCTGCGAAACCTGGCTACAAAAATTCACGGAACCTGCTGTATTGAAAATTCAGTTTGCTAAGAATCAAAATGTTTCGTGGGAATGATCTCATAAACACCAGATGTTGTCAGCATATTGAGCCCATTTTGTATCACAACAAAGCATTTCATTCTGAATGCTGTGACAACAGTTCTGAAACAAGTGTTGCAAACAATGTTTTGGTAAGGCCATTTTGAGGTTCTTGACCCTTGAAATAATTCCATTTTAGAACTCCCACTGCACAACACATTTCAAGCTTGCTTGTGTTCCAAATACTGATGACAAAGGGCGCTTTCAGATTTCAGAAACCGCTGTGTGCTCTGAAGCCTGCCCGCTTTGCTCTCAAGAGGCTGGTTCACTAATGGAAGAGGGAGACAGCAGCCCATTAAATAAGATGCTTACGTGTGGCATTATTCCATTACACACATACTGTGTTGGTGTTTTAACGAAGGGGATTTTATTGTGCTAGCTCTACCCCTGACAGCAGAGGACGTCCATGAGGCAGCAAATAAATTATTAGGAACAGAAAGGGTTGCACGTTTACTCAAACATTGCATTAAGCAACCCTCAAAATCCATTTTGCATGAGGAACCTATGCTGGCAACATCAGGTCTCTTTCTGCTCCATAGAAGCTGTGACCTTTTGAGCTTACAGTTCTAGTTCATCTGCATCTAATGCATCACTTGAGTCACAAAATGTGTTCGCTTATACACAGAGTGTTTCATTTATACCTCAGTACTAAACAAACGGTGGCAACCAGTAAAGTAACAGTAATGTAGAAGTTCTCTGTGAAATGAACGAGTAAAACAAGACGTTTAGCTTGGCCACAGCCTCCTCTAAACCACTGCTGCCACAATAGCTAGACAGCACATCTCTCCACCCACCACCCCTGCAGCTCCACATGAAATTCGATTAGCCTGCTCTCCTCATAAACACGGAGATGTCAACGCCCAGGCAGAGAGACTGATTTTGTCATGGGATCTGGAAACTGCCAGTGCTAAACAGTGATGTCTCTGTGCTCTGCAGATCACTACTGAGAGCCTGAGGCATTTCACCTGGCACGCCGTGGCCAAGTTTAGCCTGGCTCACAGCCAGCTTCATTAGAAAAGCAAAGGAGGTCATCAAGAAACTGTCCCACCGGTCTCCAGCTGCAGTGGTGAATGAACAGGGGTCAGAAAGGAAATCTCAAACCTTGCGATTTCACTGGTATCGGATCTTTCTAAGCACCCTCTTCACCTATCGCTTTCCCTACTCACCCCACGCGGCGGGGATCGCTCACTGCGAGATGGCTTAAGCCGCTGAATGCTACGGCTGAGACAGTGAAGCAGCACATGCTCAGCAACGGGAGCTCTGCCTTCGGGAGCTAGTAAAATGCCCACCCAGGAGTCTCTCTTCGGACGTCAGTGTCGTAACACCAAGTCTGAGAAGAAAACAATGCTATCAGGAAGTCAATACCTGCAGCTGCTCGAAGCTGGTGATTTTGTACTTTGTACTGCCTTCCTGTGTTTTCCATTCCCTTTTCTTCCCTCTCTCCTCCTCCCTCCCTCCCTCCCTCCCTCCCTCCCTTCCTTCCTTCCTTCCTTCCTTCCTCCCTTCCTCCCTTCTTTCCTCCATCCGTCCTTTCCTTCCCTGGCTCATGAAATCTGAAAATTCAGAGAACTAAAGCTGAGAAACACAAATTACAAGGCAATAATCATAATCATAATCATAATCATAATCATAATATAACAAGAATAATAAAATAATTTAAAAAAAAGCCCTAGTACATAACAAGCAATTGAAATTTCATACCTGTGTGACAGGTGGCTAAATCATTTAGTGTTTTCAGCTGTGACTCCTAAATTCAAACCCATCGTGCAGGAGGCCTTGGTGCTCTGATGCAAAGGATCAGAAAAGACCAGTGCCGTACTCCCTCTCAGAAATGCCCTGCGGGGAGCTCACTGTCTCTGCTACCTCTGTGTGGGATTCTAACTTCTTAATTTAGTCCTCCAGTTTTAAAGTCTAAAAGCCATTTGCTGCAAACACTTCCCTTCTTGTCCTTTCCTCCCCTTTTCACTCACCAGATTGAACTTGTTGTGACTGGTCACATCTCTAATCCCAAGGGCAGATTCTTGCAACACTCCACCTCACAAACTAGGATTTGTAATATCTCACGTTGCCATTTCTAAGATAAAGCTTCCCATTTCATGGATGATAACTATCCAGATTCAGGTAACGTTAAATTGGAAGCATTACTGGGTAGTTTATGGGGTGGGCTCTCCTTAATATCTCTACTGAAACCAGCACAACCGAACGGGTTCTCTTAAATGTGACAGAATATTTTTTACTGTAATTTTCTTTAGCTATAGAGAATCTCTCTACAGGGAGGCTAGAATCTTCTTGATCCTCTATAGATTTTTCTGACTTGGATGAATTGCAGTCTGCTTTTGACCCGCAAGGTTTTTTGATATTTTTTTGCATTTTCATTTGATTCTGTAAATGGAAATTATCCTCTACATTCCCAACGAGGAAAAAAAAAGTCATTTGTAGTATAAAAAGCTCCTCGGGGAAAACATGAGTAATTTATCATTTTACAAAACATGTAAGTATTTCCACAGGGTTAAAGGTTGCTGTTGAACTAACTATTTTAAAGCTGTACATCTATTTTCAAATACATCGTCTCCTGATGTTTAATGCACCTACCTCTTCCATGATAAAACACTGTCCTTCGATAACCCACTAAACAACAGAGCACATACAAATCTTGGTAGAAAAGGGAAGCTGGAAATACAGTGTTGAGTCACATGGGTTTAGTTTATTCAAAGCCAAAACACAGAACCATAGACTTATAGAATCACTTAGGCTGGAAAAGACCCTTAGGATCATCGAGTCCCACCACAAACCTGACACTGCCAAGTCCACCACTAAATCATGTGCCTAAGCACCATACCCACAATTGTTAGTCACTGCACATTTGGGATGCATTATTCAGATCAGTTGTAAAGATATTGAGACTCCACCTGTTGCAGAGTCTGTAAGGTGCGAAAAAAGCTGTTTAATACGGTGCTTTGGATACGAACTAGAATACACTATATGAGAAAAAGCATATAACCTGTATATGCAAGAACAAATACATTTTATTTTTTTTTTAATTAACTGTAAGTTATGTGAAGATAGGTGCTATGAATTTTGCCTAGCAGTTTGGCACACACCACAGACTAATGGAGTTTAGGACAACCAAAGTGTCTAATACGGAAAATCTAATGCTTCAAATCTCCAGTTCGCATATGAATGAATGCGGAAAGAAAGCACGGAAATACTTCAGCTAATGCTATGCTGTAATTGCCAGTGTAATAATACCATCTACAGGGTTTAAGCTTTTAAAAAGAATCTGAATCTCTTTACTAAATGTCCTAGTTTCACGTCAGAAATGCTTTTTCCAACCATTGAAGTAAAGTGATGATTAACATACAGTTTAAAATACAGAGCCCTGGCGTATTCCTTCATATCACAGTTTAGAGGATTAAAAAATGGTGAATAAACATCAAAAAGGGTATTGCCAGAACATTAAAAAATATTCTTAATCTGCAAGATTTAGCAGGAGATTGATATCCCCTTTTTGTGGCGTAAAATATAAATTAATAAACAACAAACCCTTCAATGATTGCGGTTGATCACTAATCTGAATGTTGTTCTCAACCAAAGGAGGAAAATTGTACAAAAGGTCATAATAATCTTCTTAGCTGCTCAGTGATTATTCAGAGGGGAAAAGACTATGTGCGACTACTCCAGATCTATAAAAAGACACTAGCTATAAGAGATATCTTCTATTTCAGTAATTTTGACAGCGATCAGTCCACCAAGACTTTTTTTTCATTACAGGTGTATCATTCTACTTAGATGCAACACTTTTCCTCATCCAAATAAATGCTGGATCAGACTTTTCTCTTTACTTCCCCCCCCCCCCCCCCCGCCCCTTAAATAGATACATTCTAAGTGCTCAGGGTTAATCCAAGAGTACAAAACTGGTTTCATTAGGATGAGACCTTCCAACCCACAGCATAAAATGTTTCATGTGTCAGAAAGTCGTTTGTTTCACATCTGAATGAAATCCAGAGTTTTAGATTATTATGAAAGCAAATTATTAGAAACAGGCAGGCAGTGCTGCAAGGTTTTGCATTCCTAATATAATCACAAGTTTAAATTTACATGTTGATATTTTCAGACTATGATTCAAGAAATAAATGAGCCAGCTTACACATCCCAACAGTTACAATGCGTTCTCAACAGCAGACACAGACTAGGTTCCCTGTCCTGTATACACTGCTAAGTTTAGATGAAGTGTTCATTATCAATATTACAATAACACCTTGCCATGCTTTCATGGTACCAGAAAATTGTTAGATGAAGCATGATCAATGTGCTACTGAGAATAAATTAATTGAGTGGGAAAGGCGGATCTATTTCACCAAGGTCTAGAGGTTTTATGACACAACATGCTACCCCTTCATTTATTCATTCTCCTGTAGCCCACATGGTTACCAAAACAAAGCTCTTAGAGTGTCATTAGTGCACAATGACTGTTCAAAATGGTTACTGCTTCTACTTTGACTTGGAGCATCAGTAAAGCAAAATCTAACACAGAAGGCAAGAGGAAAGGCTAGAAAGAAAAAAAAAAACAGCATGCTGTGAGGAAGTGCTGTGAAATGATAAAATAATAGCTGTAGCTGAAAGTGTGTAGGACTGTGCAAGACAATATATCTGGCAAAAGAAGAAAATGATTCTCATTTATGAAGAAAACATCATCTGCATGAGTAAAAAAATTATAAGTAGGAGAAATCAGAGAGAATACTTTGGATTCAGAAACATAATTTATAAAAAATCTAGTTTATAAAAAGGGTGCGTATGTATAAGCCTTTTAAAGCATCACCACAAGAGGTCTAAAGAGAACTTCATCTATATCTACATACCAAAATGAATGAAAATTTTATATTATTTATACTGAGTTTTCCTTCAAGGTTAATTTCTAAACAAATATAGAAAAGCTGGTGCTGCAAATTTAAGAAAACTCCCAATAAAATGAGAAAAACACACACACACTTTTTAAAAGCCTTGGTGCTGTCCATAATTAGCAAACATTTTAAGGGCAGATTCACGTTCCTATCAATTGTAGTAAAAAATCTCTATCCCTATTTCTCTTCCTTTCACAGTATCCAGAAAGTAAGATTTGTTCACCTCCCAGTGCTGGGTCAACAGCTATAGTGTTAGTGGACATGTGACGTAAAAAGACAGAAAAGCGTGTTTATGGCACTGGTCCTTGTGGCAGGGTGGGTGGCAGACTGCCCCTGCGGGAAGCATCGTTTCCACAGCAGCATACAGTCCCTTGCGTTACGGGCATGCCACAGCGCACCTAATTCTGTCCTTTTGTGGTATTCCTTCGTGTCCAGTTCAACTTGCATTTTATCTGATCTGCTTCTTCAATGACTCAGTGTTACTTTGGAGATTTTGTACTAGTTCATAAATAATTTCAATTCATGCTAGCTGTTTCACCATTTATCAGCAGTCCAGTTCCAAACCAGCTTCTCCTCACACCCTTTTTTTCCTTCAACTGACTGTTTTTTTCATAGAAGAGGTATGTTCTGATCATCCTTAATTCTTACTGCTTTATGCCGCTGTCCCTAAATAGCAGTCTCTCCAGGAGAGACACTCTGGGCCATAGCTTTTGCGGATATGAATCTCCACACTTCTATTGACTCAAGCGTAACCACTGAGATTTACATCTGCTCAAAGTGTGTGTATATGGATTTCAGTGCTCTTTAAATACCATCTTAAGGGCACAGATCTGTATCCATTTAAATCTGTGGTAACAGTTAATTGGTGAGGAATCAAGTTTTAAACAGATGTCTTCTTCATTAGAAGTAAAACAAGTTGTCTGAAATATCTATGTCCAATTCTCAGCTGAGCTGACTATTCATGCCATCAAGTGGCTTTTATGACACGAGGGAGAATTTTCACATAAAAAACACACGCTTTACACAGCACATTAGCCATATAATATCAAAGAAATGGCACACATTAATACGTCACGCTGATAACCCTTATTTTTTTGTTTGAAATAGATTTAAATACACAAAATGCATTACATATGACTGAGAAATTATTTTCTCTAACAGAGAGAAATTTTACCCCAAACATAATTAAATAAAAGTAATTCTTTTTAGGGTGTGTCTGCTTCTGGTGAACATCACAGATACTGGAATTGCAGTCAGCTCTCAGTCGTACCTGGTAGAAGCCAGAATTTTTTTGGCTTCAGACTGAGACACGGAAGAACCTGAATTCTTTGGATAGCAATGTCGATGTGTCAGTTTAAGCAAACGGTAGTTCAGCTATCCAGTGTCTACAGCGCTGCCTGAGGAGCACAGAGGAGTGAAGAAGGAATATTAAACCAGGCTTGTCTGTAACTTGAGAGGTGCAAAATAAAATACTGAAACTAGCTTTCTTCTATGTCAAACCATCTCCTATCAGATTATATACTTAAAATCGCCACACAGATCTGGGGAACACAACGAGCCATCCAAGAAGACAAATCACCATATTGTCTAGCTAAATTTGAGAACTAGAGGTATAAACAGTAAAAGAAAAAGAAAAAGGTTGTTTAAATAATACCAGGAAGTAAGGAGGAGAAGGTTTTTTGCATGAGTAATGATAAAATAGTAAGATAGATGTACAGAGGTCACAGAAGATCAATGAAAATGAAAATGAAATTTCCATGGTGAGTCTTCTGCTCTAAGGTTGGTTTCACTGCAGTCTTACTTCAGTGCTGCCAGCACTGAAATTTAAAATGCTACAAATTGAATCTATTCAGTTTGCCTTTTCATTTTGAGCCTTTAGCTTAAGCTGCCTTTTAGGACCTCTTTCTCCTTGAAAATACTGAGGTTTCCAACGGCCTGTATGGCTGACCCAAAGCATGTAGAAGTAGGTAGTCTAGATTGTTATTCTTATATATAATTACCCGGTATGGAATGTTACATTTTAACTGACATAACTGTCCTGTGGGAATTTGTGTTAGCTCGGCCTGTTACTAGGACTGCCTTTCCTGCATGATTATATTAATTTCTACCAAAAAGCCTTTCTATGAATTCAGGCAGAAAGGAGAACTGCTGTTCAAGACAGCCTCATCACTTTAGAGCTGCTTGTCAAAGCGAAAGACAGAAATATAATCTGCCATTTCCTGTTTAGTGGCAAAGTTTGCCCAACAAGAACTGAAAAGTTTCAGAAAAACAAAGGAGAACAAACAACATACGCGTCGTCTGTCTTGGGAAAAAGCATTTTAAATGGGTACTGAAAAATCAGACTACGGTAATGTAAAACAAGTCCCTTCTTCAGATATTATCATCTGCTATAAAGACTTACAATAGGTATGTAAACCACTTCTTTAAAATAAGCATGAATTTGAACATTCAAAAGATGGTTTTTCCCTAATTTTACGTTGAAATAAGGCCTTCCATAAAGCCATGTAAATTTCAATGGGCTCTTGTGGCAGTTTAGTAAAACCTGTGGATTAACCCACATAGCACCTAGGCCCTACACAGCGTCTCGCTCACTCCCTCTCAGCTGGATGAGGGAGGGGGTCGGAAGGGCAAAAGTGGGCAACCTCATGGATTGCAATAAAGACCTTTTTAATAGGTAAAGCAAAAGCTGTGAATTCCTTCACTAATTCCCATCAGCAGGCATTTCCAAGGAAAGCAGGGCTCCATCATGCTAACGGTTACTTGGGAGGACAAACACCGTAACTCTGAACATATCCCCTTCCTCCCTCTTCCCCAACTTCTATTGCTGAGCACAGTGTTGTATGATCTGGGTCAGCTGGGGTCAGCTGTCACAGCTGTGCCCCCTCCCAGCTCCTTGTGCACCCCCAGCCTACTTGCTGATGGGGTGAGGTGGGAAGCAGAGAAGGCCTTGACACTGTACAAGCACTGCTCAGCAACAGCTAAAACATTGGTGCGTTATCAACACTGTTTTGGTCACAAATCCAAAGCACAGCATCATATGAGCTACTACAAAGTAAGTTGACTCTATCCCAGCCAACACCATTAAACTGTGTAGACTGTCTATGAAGCATAAGCACATTTGTAAACCCAGTCTCCTCAATCCAAAAATGGACACTACAACCCTCAAAAGATTGAGGATTTGTTCCAGCATTGAACAAATTTCAAGTCCTCAGAAGGTTTTCATGAAAACAGAATCGCCACTTTTGAGCTAGCTGTGTTTCAAGCCCCACATGTTTGGATACTTTGCTTCACTTGCTAGTGAAATCACTATTTTTTAAAACAATCTTTTTTATTATGAAGGCTTCAGGGAAGATATAGGTACCCAAAGTCTGCGAAACAAAAGGGACAGGAATAGTCAGGAATGCATAGAAAATCAGGCCTGTCCTGCCATGAGGCAGAAATACCCCTAGAGTCATAAGACAAGAAAAAACAATGTTGAAAAGTACGAGAACCCAAGGTGAAATTAGCCTTAAAGGTAGGAGAGTGAGGTACGTAAAATAGGACTTGCAGAGCTTAAAAAGTCAAGAATCAGAAAAACTCTACAAAGCAAATAATCAGAACTGCCCAAAGGCATAGTAGAATTGGTATCATCTACCAGAAGAAATTCAGGCTATGTAAAGACTTGCAATCCTTCTGAGCTGTTAGAGAGAAAAGATGAGCTCGAAGGACTTACTGACGTGATGTCTTTTGAGCTTTGTATGTGCAGCTGGTGAGACCTCACTGGCTGTTCTCAGCCCGTTGTCCCCCTGTCAAGCACCTCATGTCAACAAGTGACCACCACACTGCTGTGAAATAGCTGTTAGAAATTTTTAAAGGTATCTTTCAATTGCTCACCAGCATGCTGTGTGAATGGACTGATGCTGCATGTGGAATTAAATTTTGAGACATTAGTTTTGGACGCCGAAATACCATGGCAGTTGCTAGTTTGAACGCCTCTTTTTGTCACAAAAAGAACCTCTCTTATTGACATCATGGACTTTCTGTAGGCCGTTAGTTCTTCAGTTCCTGATGAACATTTTTTCTCGCAGAGCCATCTGTCTTAATAGCCATAACTGACAGTCAAAAATCCACTCTACCATTGGTGTAAACGCAGTGCATTTTGTCAGTGCACAGCAAAGCTGATCAAAGCTATGGTTCGCTCGTCAGTTTATGTTTGTTCTTTTTGCTTTTATTTAACACCTCATATAATTACAATATACTCAACAACCATACAAACCCCAGATTTCCACCACAGATTCATTTAAATGTGTGCTAAGAGTTATGAAGCGTGGAAACAAACTCTGCAACTCACAAGGAGTTGTAAAGCAGGTAGGCTTATTATGGCACCGGGTGCAAGGGGGATCACCCCTCCTAACTTGCACACCTTCTCCGTTACAATTTCATACTTTATACATGATAATCACCATATGCATAAGATTTCCAAGAATAGGTGGGGATAGGATAATGAGTTCCAAGAAATCATTTGCGTGGTCTCCTCCTTGGGTCCCACCTCCTCGAGTCTGCGCACTTGTCTCTGGGAGTCACGCATGAGGGTCTTCATCATGAAGTAAGTCGTCTTCCTCCCAGTGTACTTTTCACCTTTCGTCATGTCAACCACATAGATCGGTCTGTGCTGGTCTTGCTTCTTAGTTTTCATACCCGGATGCACATCCAGGTGAAAGGTCTCTCAACCGTTCATATCATAATGGAAGTTACATAACCTCAAATCATGCCCCCCCCCCAACAAGAATGATTACTTCTTGAAGTTTAGTTAACTACCTTTGCTATGCTATTCCCTTTGAAGTTAACTAACTGCTTTCACTCTGCCATTTCAGTTACACAGTAATACTCACTACAGGCTTGAATCTCACACATGCTGTGCAAAACTTTCTCTCTCCTTCTTGTTTCCCCTCCTCTGTTTTGGGGTTTTCTTCATCTAAAGAAGCAGAACAATAACTAAGATTGCATTTGCTGCTTTAAAAGAATACTTGACCTTAGGAGCAAGCAAACATGAAACATCATGTATTAAACGTGTCAAACTGGAAGGCAAGAGACTCAGTGTTGCGGACTTCCATGGTTGGGACTTGTGGTACAGAGAAGTCTCCTTTCACACCTCTAGAGAGGCAGAGCTTCAAGAATGGATGACAGAGCATCAGAGTTTTATGTAAACATATTCAAGCAATTACCTTAAACTGCAGTTGGACTAGTTGAACTGGTATCACCTATCTCCTTTGAAAAAATGTTTTAAACAAACAGGACTGTCATTACAATGTAGTAATTGTATCTTAATATAACATGCACTGGACAAGAAAATTAATGTGGCAAAAGTCACTGTAACTCTGATGTTTTCCAACTTTTCATTGTTTGACTTAGTAGCAAAAGGGAGGTTTCTCAGCACAGACTATTGAATTTCCATTAATGACAGAGGGGTTGTGCATTCCAATTGAAAAACTACAAAATTTGGATAGTGACAAGTCCCAACACCTTTCACTTACTTGTGTTTAAAACTGATTACGCATCCAACACGTAAAATTCATCCGATAACGAAAGGATGCTGCTCGGTAACTGGGAGTCAGAGAATACTCTCCCACGTGAAGAAAAACAGCGTGTTGAGTTCATATCCCAGATCTGAAGAATCATACTCTGTACCTGAAAAGGAGTACATCCCCCATGTCACACACATTCCCACTGAACAGCCTCTGGAACTAACCAGTCGATCTATGTTACTATAATCACTACAATTTCTGCCGTCTAAATTGTCAGTCTTACCTAGGAAGCCGCTTAACAATTTCCCATCCCAGCTATACTCGGGTGGAGTGTCACTAAACAAAGAGAAGCCATCTATCTGGCCCAAAAGCCCTCCTCCTGTCCTAACAATGGAGGCAATTCTCAAAGTAAATCAATGCACAAGAAACTAATGCTCCACACAGTCACCAGCTGCCATTACAAACACATACACACTAAACAGATGCTGAGAGTCCCTGCTCATCCCAGTAATTTGACAGCCTAAAATTATCTTATTTTTCTGTGATCTGATTTTTTGCAGTGTGTAAATTATTCTTCTTTCTCCCATCCTGGTGTCCTCGTTTCAGCTGGGATAGAGTTAATTTTCTTCTCAGTACTAGCACAGTGCTGTATTTTGGCTACGATGTGAGAACAGCGCTGATAGGACACTGATGGTTTTAGTTGTTGCTGGGTGATGTCTATACTGAGTCTAGGACTTTTCGGTTTCTTGGGCCTTGACAGCCAGAATGCTGGAGGGGCACAAGACACTGCGAAGGGAGACAGCCAGGTCAGCTGACATGAACCAGCCAAAGAGGTATTCCATACCATAGATGTCATACTGAGTATATAAACCGGGGGAAGAAGAAGGAATGGGGGGACAGTTGGCATTTAGCTTGGAGAGCTGTAAGCTTGTACTCCTTGAGGGACCTGGGCTTTCCTTCCTCCCCTCCCTTCCCCAGGACAGCGGGAGACCGTGGCCTCTCTCCGTTTTGCAGCATGTGACGCCAGTGATGGGGAGCTGCTCCTCCTCCTCATCTCTCCCCAGCGACCCGCAGCCAGCAAATGTGGCCATGCAGACAGAGTGGAGCTGCCCCATCTGCCACAGTGCTCAAAGTGACATCGCTTATGTCATGTCCTGTCACCACCTGTAGTAGCATTGGGATGTGGCGATGCGGAAGATCACGTGTTGTGATGGAAACGTAGGAACTAAGTAGAAAACCGCCCATGAAAGGGCTGGCTCTGCTACTAGTATGTAAGTGCCTGTGTCTTTCAATAAACTGCCATTTTGCCTTCCTCTCCATGAGAGTCTGAGAGCTGGTGGTCCCCCAGGTGCTGCGCTGAGGTTTGGACACATCATAAGCTACAACAAGTGGTGACCCCAACGTGATCCTGGGAGGCAAGCGCGCTGGACGACGCTGGACCTCCGGAGGGGCGATGAAGCCAAAAAAAGATGTTGATGTTGATTCCGTGGTACAGGTATTGAAAAAATGGGTGACGGAGGTGGGGGAAAAATGCCCGTGGAAAGATGTAACGGAAATCATCCTGTGGATGAAGGGCAGAGGGTTGATTGTTAACCCGCAAGATTTTATGCATTGTGAACTGTGGGAAAAATTTGAACAAGAAATTTGGGAATCTGAGAAAACGGGCACGACGGCGTGGGGTTCAACCTGGGGTAAGATATGTCGTGCTATGAACAAAAAACGTGAAGAGGCTCAAATATGGGCCGCGGCGGGAGCATCTATGTTTGGTACGGAGCGTCCTTGGCTCCCAGGAATAAATCGGGAAACGCAGGTGGGCACTTCATTAGCAGGGGACTCTAAACCTCCTAGTCCTCCTCCTACTCCACCGGGTAATCTACTGGACAGCCCACCGTCAGAAAGAAAGGCGGAATGCTATCCGGTAGAAGATAAGAATGCAAAGCGGGAACAAAAGAACTTATACCCGACAGATGACCTGGCAAATTTACTGCGGAGATTAAAAGTTGGGGAACAAGAACCGCAGGAAAGGGACAAGGCAAAAGAAAGTGGTGTGCGGGAGGCTATTAGGCAAGGCAAAGACAGATTGCACAGAACAGACAAAGCAGGGGACAACACCCAAACATGGCGCCGGCGAGAAGAGCCGCCGAGTTATTCGGACGTGGCAACTGCCCCTTCATCTAGTTCAGATGAAGAGGAGGATTCAGAAAACTGTGATAACGCAGCCAGCAATGCACTGCCTGACGCAGGCTGGTTGCCTAAGGGGCGGAGCCGAGCAGGCGCCGGGGGCGGCCGCGGGGGGCACGGCGCGGCGGGGCGAGCCGAGCCCGGGAGGTTGCGGGGCTTTTCGCGGCCTGTTCTCGCAGCCCCGGGGCCGCCGTGCCCCGCTGTGCGGGCCCTCCCCGCCCGCCTCCCGTGGGCCCCCCCCCGCCGCGCTGTCCGTGCCCGTTGGGTAGGGGCGGCCTGCGGCCGGGCCGGCTCCCGGGCTGCTCCCCGGGCCTGCCGCCGCCGGTACCTGTGCGGCGGGGAGGCCGCGCCGCCCGTTCCCGGAACGTTTCCTGTGACTGCGTGGCGCCCGGGCGCTGCGGAAAGTGCCGGTCCCGAGCGATGAGCGAAGGGCAGCCCTCGGCAGGGCAGGTGCTGCTCCTGTGTGGTTTAAGACTTCCTTAAGCAGGAGAAAGGTATAAGGAAAGTCAAGGACAGTGTCTGTGGAAGGACAGGGAAGGGGACGTAGTGCCTGAGCTTGGAAAAGCACCCACTGAAGATAGTAGAGGTGTTACCAGCCTCAAAGACTTGGAAAGCAGATTTGGAAAGAGGATAAAAGATGAGCAGAATGAAAGACCCTGTGATCACCTTTGACTTAAAGGAGCTGAATCCACACGGACCTTTGCAGCAGCTATCTCCAGCTTCCCAAGACTCCCAGGACATCTGGCCAACTGATTGGTGAAATCCTGCTTTTGGAGCCTGGACATCTCCACTTTGCTTTGCTTAGTTGTGCTTGTATTGAATAAAATCTGTCTGTTAGAGGAAAAAAAAAAAGGAAAAAAAAACAACAAAAAAAAAACCCCAAAAAAGGGGAATTAAGGGAATGACCCCAGCGGCATGATTAAAGAAAGCATGCTATGTTATTATGTTTTGAACTTTCTGAAAATCTCTGCCAACCATGCGGTGCCTCCCATTGTATGACATTTTGTGTCAATTGGTGACAAGCAGCAAAAGCATGAAGGTGTCTTAGTACGCATGAAGACCCTCGTATTGGGCATTGGTTGGGACCGCGTGAATTGTTAACTTGGGGGAGAGGTTATGCTTGTGTTTCTACAGATGAAGGCCTGTGATGGATACCTGCTCGCTGTGTGCGGCCTGAGCTTAGCGTGCTGGATCGTGGGAGCGCTGCTGCCGCCAGTCAACCCAACAACTACTGTGTGGCCTCCTTACTGAACCAGTCCGTGTTTGGTGTGCCCTTCCTTGAAACTGACTTGCAGACATTGCTGCAAAAAAGTGAATGTATGTGGGGAATGAAGAATCTTACTGAAAGTCTTGGTACTTGGTATTTGGGATAATTGATTACCTCTGTATAATGTTAACCCAAAAGAAGTTGATATTGTTTGCACTTTGAATGTTGACAGTTGTCTTTACGTAGATGCTAATGTAGTGGAAAGCTATGATAGGACCATGACACCCACATAAGTCAACACATGAACATGCTGATAAGTATAATGCATTTAAATGCAATATAGCTTTGGATGAAGCATGTAATGATGTAGTTGATTTATGGAACTGATGGGAACGTATTGCAGCGGTTCTTCCCTTAGACGGAGTAACAGCAGGGAAAGCATTAAAGAGTTAAATCACCTTGTTTGTTAGGCAGTTAAAAGTGCGAGTCAAATTTGCCACCATTATATACAAAACAGAGCAACTATTGGTTTTTGTTGTTGGCTGAAGGACATGGCTGTGAGGATTTTGATGGTATGTGCTGCGTGGATTTCAGGTGCCCCATTGCAGCAACATGTTATCAAAATCTGAGAAAATGTCAGCCTTTTTGGCATCCATTCACTCAATTGGCAGTATTGTTTGTTTGCTATTACCTTGGTTGCTGTCATGTTTGCAAGGGCCCTGCAGAACATGACAAACCTGGTACTAGCTGTTCAAAAAACAAAAAGGGGGAATTGTTGGGGTCTGCAGCGGGTCTGCAGATAAGTTAGTTGACTTCAAAGACTTAGCCGTGTACCTTTAAGACAGCCACAAATTGTCAGGTATGTAAACAGGATGTGAAGAATCGGAACTTAGAACCGCAGCATACGGGCACCTACAGCAACAGCAAATAGCAAGCAAGAGGAAGGACACAAAAACCTATCAGGGTCTAACACCTGTGCTGTCTAAGATATATAAATAGTTTGTATCAACAATAAAGGCCATTTTGTCCAAAAGAAAAGAAAAAAAAATCACATCCACGCGGGACTTGTGTACGTTAACCTTCGCCCTGCGTTCAAGTTCTATATTGCTGGTGTTGCCTCCTGGCCATTTACGGCCTCCTTCAGGTTTTTCACTCCGTGCACACGTGCCCCCACCACCCCCCACGCGTTCATTTTCTGGCTGGTAGCTTCAGAATTTAAATTAATGACGTGCAATATCTTGTCCAATGACCGGTGGGCATGAATGCCAGCAGAAATGCCAGAGGAGCAATGTTTGACCAATTGATGGGCACAGGAGCCTTTGCAACACAGCAGGCACAAACACGCTTGCATGGCAGAATACTACGAGCAATGACACAGGCTGCAAAATCTGCATTTGTTGCGGTGAGTCAATATGAGCACGCAAAAGAACCATGGATGACCATTAAACAAAAGTTAAATGAACCATTTTTAGATTTTGCAGACAGGCTTCAGAGGGCGATAGCTAATTCTAACCTGCCACCAGCTACTCATGATGTGGTATTGACAGAGGCTTTGCGTAGTAATGCTAACCCGATTGCACAAAGTATTTTGCAGACTCTTGTCATCGTTGACACCGTTACCTCGTTTATTGCAAACAGTTGCACTTCAGGAGAAAGCAGGTCCATCAGGAACACCAACCCCGCTGGTGCAAGTCGTAACCGCACAGAGGTGTCATCACTGTGGACAACCTGGTCACATGAAACGGAAAAGGAGGGATCTGAAGTTTTTAGCACTGCTACTGGTTTTGGTGTCCTTGGTCAATGGTGATCGCCCATACAACTGGACACTGATACAGCTTCAAGAATCGCGAATACTACAATCTATAGTGACTCCGGGTGCTCCCTCCTTCAATGTCACAGTCTGTCAGCTGATGGGCCCAGATCTACTGGACGGTTGGTGAGCCCCAAATTGTGCTAGTAACAGTAGCAGATGGGACACTGGGGGTAGGTTTTTGTGTCCTTCCTCTTGCTTGCTATTTGCTGTTGCTGTAGGTGCCCGTATGCTGCGGTTCTAAGTTCTGATTCTTCACATCCTGTTTACATACCTGACAATTTGTGGCTGTCTTAAAGGTACACGGCTAAGTCTTTGAAGTCAACTAACTTATCTGCAGACCCGCTGCAGACCCCAACAATTCCCCCTTTTTGTTTTTTGAACAGCTAGTACCAGGTTTGTCATGTTCTGCAGGGCCCTTGCAAACATGACAGCAACCAAGGCAATAACAAACAAACATATTGGTGCCCAAGTTCAAATCCCGGTAGCAGTTATTATAATTCCCCTGGTTATTTTTATTGTGCCTACTGGGGCTGTGAAAGTATTGCCACAGCGTGGACCCCAAGTCAACCTGATAGATATGGTAACGTGGGGTCCCTTTGGCTGTAAGACCCCTTCTAAAACTGATAGTGGGACGGTATGGCACCGTGGGACTTGTAGGTACCTCTGGATAAATGTCACTAACCCGTCTGATCCAGCTTGGTTTATTGGCAAAACCTGGGGAGTAATGCTTTGGACATCAGGTACTGATAGGGGCACCCTTATTAAAATCATAAAAGAACCTCCACGGTACACCCCTCAACCTCAACCCCTAGGCCCCAACGTAGTAATCTCAGGGCTTCTACCCCCACAGACCCGTGCCCCTGACACAACTCCTGAAGCGACTAAAGGTACAATTCGTGTCCCTCAAAGGACTCATAGCGAACGCCTTGAACCTTATCCCCTTTGGTCCATGATGCACACGATATATTTGACCTTGAATGAATCTAATCCAAACCTCACTAACCCCTGTTGCCTCTGCTATGACATCAAACCCCCATTTTATGAAGGTATTGCTTGGAATGGCACCTATAATTTCTCTACAGCAGATAACCCCAGTTCATGTAAGTGGGAGAAGCCTAATATCGGCCTCACGATGTCTGCGATCAGGGGGGAGGGAACCTGTCTGGGCCGGGTGAAAAGGAGCTGGGTCTCATTGTGTGCTTATAACATCTCTCAACAGCCCTTCAGTGGAAACATCAAATGGGTTATTCCTGGAGAAGGAGGGTGGTGGATTTGTTCCAGGAAGGGCCTCGTACCATGTGTATCACTTGAACCTTTTAATAACATCACTGATTTTTGTATCCAAGTCTTAGTTATGCCAAGGATTCTGTATCATCCCTCGGAGGACACATATGCACACTGGGAAAAACAACCATCACCTGTCCAGGTCAAGAGGGAGCCAATAACAGCCATAATGGTCGCAACCCTCAGGGCACTTGGAATCACCAGAAAGGCGACTGGCGTCACCTCCCTAGTTCAACAACGGAACGGCTGGACCTCCTTGCATGCAGCAGTTGATGAGGATTTAGAAAGACTTGAAAAATCTATCTTGGCCCTAGAGAAATCCCTATCCTCGTTGTCGGAGGTGGTCCTACAGAATAGATGGGGCCTAGGCCTTCTTTTCTTACAACAAGGAGGCCTCTGTGCAGCCCTGCAGGAAGAGTCCTGTTTTTATGTGGACCGCACGGGCATAGATAGAGATTCACTAGCGAAATTGCATGAGGGTTTGTTACAGCGTAAACAAGAACGTGAGACACAGCAAGCATGGTATGAATCCTGGTTTAACCAATCACCCTGGCTAACCACTTTATTATCTAGTCTTGCTGGTCCTCTTCTTATTCTGATGTTGCTTTTACCTTTTGGACCTTGCATTTTTAAGAGACTAGTAGCATTTATTAAGTCTCACTTAGACACAGTAGAGGCACAGTATGTCTTGTTGGCTCACATGACTGACCATCGTCACCAATGCACTTCATGTAGTATCTTTGTTAGCATGGAAGGGGGGAATTGTAGTAGCATAGGGATGTGGCGATGCGGAAGATCACGTGTTGTGACGGAAATGTAGGAACTAAGTAGAAAACCGCCCATGAAGGGGCTGGCTCTGCTACTAGTATGTAAGTGCCTGTGTCTTTCAATAAACTGCCATTTTGCCTTCCTCTCCATGAGAGTCTGAGAGCTGATGGTCCCTCAGGTGCTGCGCTGAGGTTTGGACACAACATAAGCTACAACAACCACCAGTTCTGCATGGGATGCATCCTACATTATATGAACAGTGAAATGTCGTGTCCCCTTTGCAGAAGACCCATGAGGGCAGTCAAGTTTTCTCTGTGGGCTGAAGACGACTATATCCAGTGTGTCCCCACAGGCTGCAACGATTTGCCAGATGCCAGCAGCCAGGCAGGTGGAGCTCCTGGGCACCTGGCCCAGAACAGCCCACATGTCCCCGAGGTGTCCCCTCTGTCCTCTCCACAGGGGATGCTGTCCCCAGCTGAGCAGGGAGCTGCGGGGACAGAGGCCGTGGGTGGCCTCCTGCCCAGCTGCTGGGCACTACTTTTCAAAGAGCAAGAGCATCTCCTTGATCCCATGCTGTCCTGGCTGCGCCAGGAGCTTGCAGCGATATATGGGGGCCAGTGGTGGCTGGCAAAGAGTGCAGAGGGCATCATCCTGCACTGCCTCTGCATCTGCGGTCCGGATCGGAAGCTCATGGTCCAGACACTGCAGGATTGCTTCCAGGAACATACAGCACCGCTGGTCCATGCCATCATCAATATCATTGCGCAGCAATGCAGTGAGGAGGCCCAAAGGCTGCTGCAGTCCCGTACTGTGGGGGATGAGGATGACGATCCTGTGGCCAGCTCAAGCTATTTGACATCCAGCTCCTCTACATCCAGCTCCAGCAGCTCCATCTCCTTCACAACCAGCTTCTCCACATCCAGATGCACCAGCTCCAACCCCACCAGCTGCAGGCACACCAGACGCCAAGCGGGGACTCCCAGCTCCACCAGCAGCCCTGCAGGCTCCCACAGGGAGGAGGAAGAGAACACGCTGGAGGCCGCCCTCCGCAAGGGTCCCTGCTGCCCCCAATCTGCGCCCGTCCCTGCAGAGCAGGAGCAGCCCCAGGAGGAGCCGAGGCAGGCGGCAGTGGCAGCAGGTCCCCCTGCCCAGGGCAGCCGCTGCAGACCCTCTGCTCCCAGCCAGGGTAGGAACCGCTTGCCCAGGGGACACCGGCACCCCGCAAAGAGGAGGACCACCAGCCCCCGGGACCCTCCCCAGCCCTGCAAGAGGCGGCCCCACCAGCAGCGCTAGCCTGGCTCCAGCACCTCCTGACTCAAGGGAAAGGAAAGAAATTCCTCTTGCTGTGACACAGGCTCTGGGCGCTGCTTTCTCCCTCTTCTCCTGGTGCCAGGTCCTGCCCTCTGTGCCCCACTGAGAGAGGGCACGGACAAGGATCCCCAGAGCCCCAGGGCCATGTGGGCACCATCTCCTCCCACAGGCAATCCTGCTGCAACTACAGCGCAGCAGATGCTGAGGGCAGAGCGGGCGGGAGGCAAGCTGGTTTCATCACACATCCGATGCCCTCAGCCTGCATCCAGCCTCTCCCTCTGCCCAGCTACCGACACTTCTGCTCTGCAGTTTGTCCAACTGCCTGACCCCTTCAGGCCTGACCAAATGTTAAGGCATTTTATTCAGGGCACTGTCCAAATGCCTCTTGGACGCTGACAGGCTTGGGGCATCGACCACCCCTCTGGGAAGCCTGTTGTGGAGTTTGACCACCCTCTCGGCGGAGAAATGCCTCCTAAGGTCAAGTGTGAACCTCTGCTGGCACAGCTCTGAGCCATTCCCCCCAAGGACAAGGGGCAACGGGCACAAACTGAAACCCAGAGAGTTCCATTGGAATATGAGGGGAAAACCTCTACACCTTGGAGAACCACAGGCCGCCGGTTGCAGGGGACCAAACTATAGCAACACAGGAACATAAAAGATGAAAACACAGGAAACAGTATTTTTCCTCTTGATGCCATGGGCCTGTGGGGGCAGAAGGCTCACTGTGACATCACCGTGTTCTGGAGGCTGATGCTACCGAGCAGTGCATTGTGATATCAGCCAGCCATGGTCTGTGACCTCACATCCCTCACCGCTTATCTTCGGGCACCGGCAGAGCCTGGGCCAGTCTGGCTCGTGCCTGGCCTCCTGCCCAGCGTGCCTGCGAGGTCTGAAGGAGGAGCGAGGCTTCTCCTGGTGCTGGGTGGTGCTTCGGGGGTTGCCGCCGGCAGCTCTCGGTGTCCATCCCAGAGCCATCGCCTGTGTTTCCCCGGCCCTGCCTGGATCAGGCAGCCGGGCACCGTGGGCTGTGCTTGCAGCAGCGCAGGTGAGCCGTGCGGGGAACCGTCCCCACAGGGTGGCCAATGGGAAGGTGAATGGGGCCTGGGGAGCTGGGAGGGTGTCCTCCCTGAGGGACCTGGGCATTTCTTCCGCCCTTCCATTCCCTGGGGCAGCGGGTGACCGTGGCCTCTCTCTGTTTTGCAGTGTGTGATGTCAGCGATGGGGAGCTGCTCCTCCTCTTCAGCCTTCCCCAGCGACCCGCAGCCAGCAAATGTGGCCACACAGACAGAGTGGAGCTGCCCCATCTCGCAGAGTGCTCAAAGTGACATCGCTTGTGTGATGCCCTGTCACCACCAGTTCTGCATGGGATGCATCCTACATTATATGAACAGTGAAATGTCGTGTCCCCTCTGCAGAAGACCCATGAGGGCAGTCAGGTTTTCTCTGTGGGCTGAAGACGACTATATCCAGTGTGTCCCCACAGGCTGCAACGATTCGCCAGATGCCAGCAGCCAGGCAGATGGAGCTCCTGGGCACCTGGCCCAGAACAGCCCACATGTCCCCGAGGTGTCCCCTCTGTCCTCTCCACAGGGGATGCTGTCCCCAGCTGAGCAGGGAGCTGCGGGGACAGAGGCCGTGGGTGGCCTCCTGCCCAGCTGCTGGGCACTACTTTTCAAAGAGCAAGAGCATCTCCTTGATCCCATGCTGTCCTGGCTGCGCCAGGAGCTTGCAGCGATATATGGGGGCCAGTGGTGGCTGGCAAAGAGTGCAGAGGGCATCATCCTGCACTGCCTCTGCATCTGCGGTCCGGATCGGAAGCTCATGGTCCAGACACTGCAGGATTGCTTCCAGGGAACATACAGCACCGCTGGTCCATGCCATCATCAATATCATTGCGCAGCAAATGCAGTGAGGAGGCCCAAAGGCTGCTGCAGTCCCGTACTGTGGGGGATGAGGATGACGATCCTGTGGCCAGCTCAAGCTATTTGACATCCAGCTCCTCTACATCCAGCTCAGCAGCTCATCTCCTTCACAACCAGCTTCTCCACATCCAGATGCACCAGCTCCAACCCCACCAGCTGCAGGCACACCAGACGCCAAGCGGGGACTCCCAGCTCCACCACAGCCCCTGCAGGCTCCCACAGGGAGGAGGAAGAGAACACTGCTGGAGGCCGCCCTCCGCAAGGGTCCTGCTGCCCCCAATCTGCGCCCGTCCTGCAGAGCAGGAGCAGCCCCAGGAGGAGCCGGGGCAGGCGGCAGTGGCAGCAGGTCCCCCTGCCCAGGGCAGCCGCTGCAGACCCTCTGCTCCCAGCCGGGGTAGGGACTGCTTGCCCAGGGGACACCGGCACCCCGCAAAGAGGAGGACCACCAGCCCCCAGGACCCTCCCCAGCCCTGCAAGAGGCGGCCCCACCAGCAGCGCTAGCCTGGCTCCAGCACCTCCTGACTCAAGGGAAAGGAAAGAAATTCCTCTTGCTGTGACACAGGCTCTGGGCGCTGCTTTCTCCCTCTTCTCCTGGTGCCAGGTCCTGCCCTCTGTGCCCCACTGAGAGAGGGCACGGACAAGGATCCCCAGAGCCCCAGGGCCATGTGGGCACCATCTCCTCCCACAGGCAATCCTGCTGCAACTACAGCGCAGCAGATGCTGAGGGCAGAGCGGGCAGGAGGCAAGCTGGTTTCATCACACATCCGATGCCCTCAGCCTGCATCCAGCCTCTCCCTCTGCCCAGCTACCGACACTTCTGCTCTGCAGTTTGTCCAACTGCCTGACCCCTTCAGGCCTGACCAAATGTTAAGGCATTTTATTCAGGGCACTGTCCAAATGCCTCTTGGACGCTGACAGGCTTGGGGCATCGACCACCCCTCTGGGAAGCCTGTTGTGGAGTTTGACCACCCTCTCGGCGGAGAAATGCCTCCTAAGGTCAAGTGTGAACCTCTGCTGGCACAGCTCTGAGCCATTCCCCCCAAGGACAAGGGGCAACGGGCACAAACTGAAACCCAGGGAGTTTCATCTGAATGTGAGGGGAAAACCTCTACACCTTGGAGAACCACAGGCCGCCGGTTGCAGGGGACCAAACTATAGCAACACAGGAACATAAAAGATGAAAACACAGGAAACAGTATTTTTCCTCTTGATGCCATGGGCCTGTGGGGGCAGAAGGCTCACTGTGACATCACCGTGTTCTGGAGGCTGATGCTACCGAGCAGTGCATTGTGACATCAGCCAGCCATGGTCTGTGACCTCACATCCCTCACCGCTTATCTTCGGGCACCGGCAGAGCCTGGGCCAGTCTGGCTCGTGCCTGGCCTCCTGCCCAGCGTGCCTGCGAGGTCTGAAGGAGGAGCGAGGCTTCTCCTGGTGCTGGGTGGTGCTTCGGGGGTTGCCGCCGCAGCTCTCGGTGTCATCCCAGAGCCATCGCCTGTGTTTCCCCGGCCCTGCCTGGATCAGGCAGCCGGGCACCGGGCTGTGCTTGCAGCAGCGCAGGTGAGCCGTGCGGGGAACCGTCCCCACAGGGTGGCCAATGGGAAGGTGAATGGGGCCTGGGGAGCTGGGAGGGTGTCCTCCCTGAGGGACCTGGGCATTTCTTCCGCCCTTCCATTCCCTGGGGCAGCGGGTGACCGTGGCCTCTCTCTGTTTTGCAGTGCGTGATGTCAGCGATGAGGAGCTGCTCCTCCTCTTCAGCCTTCCCCAGCGACCCGCAGCCAGCAAATGTGGCCACACAGACAGAGTGGAGCTGCCCCATCTCGCAGAGTGCTCAAAGTGACATCGCTTGTGTGATGCCCTGTCACCACCAGTTCTGCATGGGATGCATCCTACATTATATGAACAGTGAAATGTCGTGTCCCCTCTGCAGAAGACCCATGAGGGCAGTCAGGTTTTCTCTGTGGGCTGAAGACGACTATATCCAGTGTGTCCCCACAGGCTGCAACGATTCGCCAGATGCCAGCAGCCAGGCAGATGGAGCTCCTGGGCACCTGGCCCAGAACAGCCCACATGTCCCTGAGGTGTCCCCTCTGTCCTCTCCACAGGGGATGCTGTCCCCAGCTGAGCAGGGAGCTGCGGGGACAGAGGCCGTGGGTGGCCTGCCCAGCTGCTGGGCACTACTTTTCAAGAGCAAGAGCATCTCCTTGATCCCATGCTGTCCTGCTGCGCAGGAGCTTGCAGCGATATATGGGGGCCAGTGGTGGCTGGCAAAGAGTGCAGAGGGCATCATCCTGCACTGCCTCTGCATCTGCGGTCCGGATCGGAAGCTCATGGTCCAGACACTGCAGGATTGCTTCCAGGAACATACAGCACCGCTGGTCCATGCCATCATCAATATCATTGCGCAGCAATGCAGTGAGGAGGCCCAAAGGCTGCTGCAGTCCCGTACTGTGGGGGATGAGGATGACGATCCTGTGGCCAGCTCAGCTTTGACATCCAGCTCCTCTACATCCAGCTCAGCGCTCCATCTCCTTCACAACAGCTTCTCAATCCAGATGCACCAGCTCCAAACCCCACCAGCTGCAGGCACACCAGACGCCAAGCGGGACTCCCGCTCCACCAGCAGCCTGCAGGCTCCCACAGGGAGGGGAAGAGAAACGCTGGAGGCCGCCTCGCAAGGGTCCCTGCTGCCCCAA
>NC_051210.1:8311751-8393075 GCF_015220075.1 Falco rusticolus
CTACTGGGAGAAGAGAGACGCTGTCATCCTTAAGCACTGAAGCAGAAGACTCACGGGATCAAGCAGCAATGCATGCCAACTTCCAAGAGAAGGTGTAAGGCCGGGGTTGTGGCATGAAGAAAACCCAAATCCATTATGAGGTGAAGTTCCAGGGAATATATATGAAGAAATGAATTTTTACTAAAAGCAAGTTGTACCTGGCTCCGGGGTGAGTCTGAATGTGGAAAGTAAATGGCAGCAGAAGAGCGCTTGTAGCTTTGCACCACGTTCTTCCATTCCTGGTTGGTATATACGTAAAAAAACCCCAAAACCCAAAACAAAAAACCACCAACCATGGTTCATCCATTCCCTTCACAAACCTCCTACTGAGTTCTGACCAACACGCTTCATCGGGCCACCCAACAAAACAAACACCAGAGCCCCGTATATAGGGAAGAGACCTGACACTCGCCCTCTGTGCTTCACCTTCATCACCTCTACAGTGAACTTGCAACTGAAGCATCTTTAAGCAATAACTTAAATGATGGAAATGAGAATTTCTACCAATTGTTGCTGTCAATAATAACTTGAGCTATTTCAGTTAGCTCATCAGCTTTTCCTTTGTCAAATAATTGGTGGGAAACACTGGTATTTAACTAATTGTGATCCTTTTCTCTATTTTAAATTCTGTTTTGGTAATGATAAACAGTCTTGTGAAGGGCAATTCAGTCTAGGGAGTGCCTTTGAGATAACTATTTGAAAAGAACTGGTGGTGATCCTTGTTCCTCGTCATCAGAAATGGCACGAGCCTGCCTTACACCAGATGTTCCGAAACATCTTGTAATCCTGTTAGAACTGGTGAAGCCAGTGGAGTGCGGTGCTGGTAAGATCCAAACTCCTTTTGTCAGGTCAGAATCAGATTTTGACCTCCTGTATCCCAGGTGGCTGGGTGGCTTGTGATGGACCAGGGGAAGACAAAGATGTGTGCTCCATCAAACGTGGGGCATTTTTCTGTGTGAAGGTTTCCGTATGTCATGAGTTATGAGAATGGGCAGCACTCCGCAGCCGTGAAAAGGCTTTTAAGGAAACAGCATCAGTCTGCACTAAAGCACAAAATGCACATAAGCAGAAAAATTATTTTTCTGTACACACAGATGTGTAGCTTTGTGACAGCCACATCTGCGAGTATTTTAGTGGTACAAGGCTGAGGCAGAGGCAGGAACATGACAAAAAGAACCGTGATAACTAGGGAGAGGACATACAGGCGGCATGTGGTGGTGTGGAATAACTGAGACGTTGTGGGACAGCTCGTGTGACTGACCTGCTGCAGCAGATGCGTACAAGCTCCTCAGCAGACGCTGGCCAGGAGAACGAGAAGGGGTGGCCCTCTATGTGAGGGAGCAGCTGGGTTGTGTGGGCTCCCCTGTGGGGTGGGCGACAGGTGGGTGACAACAAATGGGCCAGGGTTGGAGAAGAGGGCAGGGAGCCAGATGACACCATGGGGGGCTGTTACCGACCACCTGGTCTCTGGCCACCGACGCTATTTCTCTGGTGGGACTTCAACCTCTCTGAGGGGGAAATGGAGTGGGGCATGAGCTGCCAGGGGCATTTCTGGAGGGTGTCAGGGATAACTTTGTGGTACCGGTCCTGGAGGGGCCATGCAGGGACAAGACAGAGCTGGGCCTGCTGGCCAGTAGCAAGGAGGAGCCGAGGGAGAGGTGGCAATCAGAGGCAGCCTTGGCTGTAGTGACCATGAAGTAGTGAGATCAAGATCTGGGGGAGAGTGAGCATCAGAGGACAGATCCCAAACTTCAGGTAAAGAAGGAAACTTTGGCATGTGCTGAAGAAAAACTAAAGTAAGGGGTGGGGGGAGAGGTACAATGCAAGTTGCGCTGGTTTAGATTTTCAAGGGCCCCAGCATGAGAGCGAACATGATGCTTTTCCACAGGACAGAAACTTCAGCATATTGATAGCCTCAGGTGAAAAGCCAAGGAACTACATTTTGTTAAGCAAAAAGTACACTCACATCATTAGTTCTGGGATCTGCACTCTTTCATTAGGCAGCACATACACTGTAAGTTGCACCTCTGTAAAATGTTTTGCAGGGACGTAGGAATCAGCGTTCAGGCGTTTCTTCATTCCTTGCTGTGGGCTGAGCTCCCTGATTAACTTACTGCTCCCATGACACATGGTCAGCAGGTGTCTCCAATGGTGCATTACATATCTCTGGCAGGAGGTGCTTGAGGTGCGTCAGAAGAGGAGACAGAACTGGACAAAGTCATTACCACTTGAAAAATGAGGGGACACATACACAGCCCCCATGGTTGTCCACAGTACGTTGAAAAGGAGATTTTTCTCCTTTTTCACTATGAAAAATATTGAAAGGAAATGTGTTAGGTACAAACAAAATACCCCCTTACCCCCCCAACCCAACTAACCAACGCTCCCAACAAAATGTTTCAAATGTGTCAGTTCAGATCAAGCTGACCAATGAAAATGCTTCCCTGTTCAGTGAAATTTTGTTCAGGGATTTTCTTTTCTAATGACATTAAATTTATGATCTATGTTTTTTAGCTAGTAGTTCCCAGATGGTCTTTTTTAGATACTAATTTCCTAGGAACTATTAACGAGACACTGCTAAATCCCTTAGGTCATGCTGAAAATCTCATTGCAAATAACGGAAAAATGGTTTTGGTTTTATATGTATATATACTGGGAAGATATATGTAGATATACCTCTAGGGACCATACTACTTCCAATTATTTGAAATTAAATAAATTCAAATTACTTTGAAAGTACTCAAAATGATGATTGAAGTTGCTCTTATCTGAAGTAATTTGTCTGCATTTATGGGTTGCTGTACGTAATAGTGATGACACATTCCAGTTCATTAATAACTTTTGAAAAATGTAGCGTCAGATCCAAGCTTTCAATGACAGTGATGAAAGCTGTGGTTTGGAAATTTGGTATTTCTTTAGTTCATTAGAGATTCAGCAGTCTCAGTGCTTGTGAATTGGTAGACGCAGAAGTTTAATAGTTTTTGTTCATTTCTAATTTTTGTAAGATTGTAAAATTTCCAAGCCCATAGAGAGTGTGTACTGTGTAAATGCCATCTTGGCTTTCCTACTCTAGCAACAGCTCATAATCCACCATATTTCTTCTGGCCCCTAGATGAAATTTTTCTTTAAATAACACAATCTTCGATTTTGCAGCTCTTTGCGAGGGGTTCATCGGGTCAGTGCTCCAAGGAAGGGATCAGTTTCATTCCCTCCCTCCTTTCTTGAGCACTGCCTCCTGGAGAGCTGCACCTGCCATCTGCAGGGGATGGGGTGCAGAGGATGGCTGCATGACGGGGCAGAGCCACCCTGCCCTGGAGAGTCCTGAGCAGAGGCCTGTGAAGAAGGGGGGATGCAGCTCACATGGGATCCCCCTCCCCTTGGTTAAGCAGGTCCCTCCACAAAGTGAAAGGTCCCTTCACTCTCTGAGGACCTCCCTTAGTTACTAAGACCTGAAGCCCTCAAACGAGAAACAAACCCACCAAACCTAAACCAAAAAAATGAAAAAACACTGGTACCAAAAGCCCACGCATTAGCTCTGTATTACTGGTAGTGATTGACAGACAAGTAGGCAACCTCCTTTAGTGTCTTCATTTTCTAACTAGTATAGCTATCAACAGATAAAAGCAACCTCATTATTTATTTGCCACTGTTTTGCTAAAAACCATTTTTTTATTATTATTATTTTGGTTGCAAATTTACACCAAACCCATGGCACTTCCCTGACTTCAATGCAGATGTGTACACTATGAGTAGGTGTAAATGATCCCACAAATCCAGAGAAGTGTGATTTTATTTACATGCTTCCATGGAAATGCTTTTTGCCTCACCGCCCCCCACCCGCAAAACCCCACAACTCCCCAATAAACCTCACATTTAAATTTCAGAAAGAACCCTTTATACCTTCTTGCAGAACAAATGCAATCACTGTGTCATTCAATACAGCAACAATTGTCAGGAGCTAAGAGGTAATTAGAATTATTGTCTAACTAAATTGCTTACGATAGATCTAGCCCTACCGTTTATTAAAATCTTGTTCATGATGCTGTTTCCTTTCTGCCAGGAGAAAATCAGAAAATGGAAAGTGCATTAGATGTGTTTTGCTATTATTGTGCATAATGCTACCTTTAAATAACTGAAATAATAGCCTTGCTATCAATATCCTTACACTGGAACTGTGTTGGTCACAGCTGCCTGCCTAGTGAAAGCAGGTAAACCTAACTGCTCATTTGCATATGCTACTATTTTGGTAAACCACTTAGCTTTTGCTGCCAGCTGCCTCTTACAGCCAGACAAGGTGATTCATTTGGGATGTTTCTCAGCTCTGCCTTGGTCTGTGAGCACGCAACTAATTGTTGTTCAAACCACTACCTTTTGATATGACTAAAATGTTTTAAAAAGCTTGGTTTGAAACAACTGAGTGCCAATTAAAGCATCTTCTTTTGTCACAGGAACTATAGGAAACTACACAGATGCCTCCATCCTGCTCACTACAGAAACACTGAAGTAACACAATATGCCACCGTGAGGTAGAAAACTCTTTAGTGTTCTGGGGAATTTCACAAGATGAGCAGATCTGGACTTGCTGTGGTTAAGATTAATTGGCATGCAAGGACTGCTTGCAACAAAAGAGTTGCAGTAAAGCCCCTTTTGTGAAGCAGTCAATAAAGGTTGCAGCATTTTCCTGTTCTAGGGAGCCTGAAAGACATTTCTGTCCATGGCACTCTCCACCAGACACAGCCGTCACAAGGAGGACTAGCATCCCAGAAGAAGTATATACCTGTTAAATTCAAACTTTGACCTCATCCTTAAGGCCTTCCACAGCCAGTCTCCATTCCCCTGATGCCTTTTCATTTTCATGCGCACAGAAATGCCAGCACTGAGATGAAGACCTTTATATTTTGATTGTTCTCTAAAAACAGCCCCAGGGCGGAGTTATGTAGCTTTTATTTAACCTGTCTTCATTGCTGTTGGGAAGATGGGGATGTAATTCGACTGCCATTGTAACAGAAGAGGCAGCTGAGAATCAAAAACTTATAGCCTCAGAGAAAAGATGAATGGGGAAAAACATTTTCTGCTGGATTTCCCTAAGTTAACTTTTCTCCCTCTCAGCATATGCACACGTGGAGAGCTATTGGGTGACAAGCATAGTAATGCTAGCCTAAATTGGAAATGAAAATTGTCTGAAATGGGAGGTCAAACTGAATGCAGTTAGAGCAGCCTAGACAGAGAGAAACTTACTTAACCTACACTGATTTGTTCCTATCAGGTCTCCCATTGATGGGTAAAATAATGAGTCTGATTGTTACTGTAACCTTGACAAGACTGCTATGCGTCCTGTGTACCTCTGCGTGGCCCTGCTGCCCTGCAGGGTTCATTTTTTCAAGTGCTTTGCTTCTTCCTGCATGGGAAGCCGCGACCTGTAACATCAGTCTAATTAGAGGAGCATGCAGCCTGCTGTCTTCAGTGGCAAACCATTAGTTTGAAATCGCTGGCTAGAATTCAATGAGAAGAAAAAAGGTGGCTTGGAACAAGGTGGGATATTCCAGGATTTTAACCTTCCACTTTGATAATCCTCTTTTTACACTGGGTCTCTGATGAAGTGCAAAACAAACAGTCTATGTTTGTCTTCCCCCTGCTGTCACTCCAGTTTTTAACTTATAGATTGAATTTTCAACAGTCTTTTGTATGTGGGAAGAGTCCGAAGACTCTACATATTCTCTTAAATTAACAAATCTGGGAGAAGTGTGACAGACCCTAAGTCTTCAGGAAAAAAAAAAAAAAAAAAAAAGAAAGATGATAGTCTCTGTCCTGTCTTGTGTCCTGTTGGAGGAAATCCAGCTTGAAACCTTTCAGCAGCACAGCCTTGTGCCTTGGATCAGTGTGTGTACTCTCAAACAGCTGGTGCATCCCCAGGAGCTACTGGCAAACTGGCAGTGCACCTGTAACGTAACACTGATACCAATATAACAACGCACTGAATGTTATTAGTACCCTAATATGCTTTTAGTTATTTTATAAATGGTTTATTGCATTTTACTGAGAAAGTGAAAAAAAAAAAATTGATTTTCCCTGGCACAATTTCTAGATTTGCAAAGCCCAACAGTTTCCCACAGGGTCTGGACAATTCTTTTTGCTTCAGGTCTCTTAAAGCCACTTGTACTTAAATGTCCTGCTCTCTTGAGCAGATACCACCTTCTCCACCCCCCTTTTTTTCCCTCTTGCTTTTTAAGAACAAACTAAGCACAAAGATCAAGGAATATAGTGTATTCTTTTTTTTTTCCCACTCAGGTTGCTTTGTGTAGCTTCACTGGTGGGCCATAGTTACATCGTTAACATAAAAAACACAAGAAGGTTATTGAGAAACAGCAACCTGGCCTGAAGAGGCAATACAGGTTGCATGGGGATGGGGGACACATGGAAATTGGTGAGGAAAATCTTTCTGGGATATCAAGGTAATATGAACAGCCTTTCCCTGTATGGATGCTTTTTGTGCTGCCTTTGTGCTCAGCGTTCAGGCTGGCCCACAACAGCAGCAGGAGGAAACCAGGGCCTGTTTAACACGACTCATCTGTATTGACCATGGACCTTGCTGAGGGCAGGTGGTACACGGCTGAACGCCTTCTGTAGGAAGCTAAGGAGGAGCCTATGGAATATGTGTATGTGCAGATTCACTCCTCATGTCCTGAGTAATTGCATAATGCTTGAAATATCACCAAGAAGCAATTAATCTTGACAAGCTTCTTACAGAATTTCTACTATCTTTCTTTTTTTTTCTTATTAATATTCTCCACCCCCCCCCCCCACCCCACCCCACCCTTTTAATCTTGGGATTTTCTGCCTTTCATTTCAGGTCATTCTAAATCAAAGCCAGAGCTTTCTTTAGGCACGCTACACTTATACCATGAACCATATTATTCCCTTTTTCGCTTGAACGAGACCGTGGGATGGTTTTACTGAGAGACACTTTATTCCAGAAAAGCAGAATTTTGCTGCTGCTGTAATGGAGAAGATGCCAACATGACTGAACAAGGAGGAGGGTTCAGTGTGCTTTTCTGCAGTGTGATGACACTGGAAGAATAGTTGCGTAAGACGTTGCTAAACTGACAGAAGATTCTTGTCGTGAGTCTTCTGTTGCTTTTCACTCTAAGTGCACTTTTGCAGGGTAAGAAATTAGCCAATACAATGGCTATCAGTTGCTTTGCATACTGAAAGGCAATGACTTTCAGTCTTGAACATTCATTAAAGACACTTTATGAAAAGCCTCTTTCTCCAAAAGCATTCCTTTTGGCAACACTTCTGTACTTCCCTGTTTTTCTTGATTTCTTTTCACAAACACAGAAGTGTTTCCCTGATTTTGCGAGACTTAGTCACTAAGTTGGTATTACATATACTTCGCAGTTTTGCCTTCAAGAGCAACTTGATGTATCTCAGTGATAAAATAGCCCTAAAAATTTCTAGTGTCCATTACATGTTCCTCTGGGACCTTGTCTTGACTGTGAAAAAAGCACTAGTGCATGCAGAAAAACGGAGTCAACAAAGCAGTTTCAGTTCTGATAGACAGTTTTCCACTGTGAGAACTGCAGGTTTTCAGTCAAAAAGGCTTTTTTATGCTCTTTCAAAAAGAGCATTTTTTATGCTCTGTGGGTTTACTCTAAATCCTGATTCCCTATTTCCTTTGCTTCTTCCTCTAGTACAACATTAACAATTTAGAGTTATGAAGGGCAGCAAAGGTTTTGGAATAGATCCTAATGCTGTTCATATAATCGTGATAATGCAATTCCTGTGACTTGCAGTGCAACATTTTTGAATATATGAATTGTTCAGCAGTTGGGCAGTTGTTGGTGTTTATACTTGTATCAAGTATTCTCCAAGATAAGTAAATAGCAAGAATAATCTCAAATTGTTCTACCTTGTGTTGCTGAACTCTTTGAATATCTCAGGACCCATTTCCCTTTATTACTAGCATTGCCTGCTTGATATACGCTGTTCAAGAACACTGTACTGAGTATAAAAATAAGAACATATCTCGGGAGACTGTTTGGCTCTGTAATTTCTGCTTCTAGAGAAAATTGAGTGAATGAAGTACCATGACCACAATGTCCATGAATCATCTCCTGTGGAAGGCAGGAAGATGTCTGACCAACATGTGTTCATGCATAGTGAGTATCTTTCCATGGACTTGGGGGCAGATTTGCAAAGTGCTTTGGGAGAAATATTTTCTCAAGTTTTTAACCACACAGGCATCTCCTTGCCTCCTTAAGTTCTTAAATAAACGTATAGGTATGGCACGGGAGGCTACCAGGACTTTTGAGGCAAAAAGACCTTCCTTCTGACTCTTCATTTAGAAGTTTTCAAGGCCAGACTGTCCCATTAAATAATCTATTCTAGCCTCTTGTGCAGAAATAGAATATAAGAGGCAGGGTAAGTACGTTTGTAGGAATGACAAGACAGTACTGTCAGACAGATGATAATTTCTCTTATTTCGAATACTTTGTCCTGGATTCAGCTGAGATAGAGTTAATTTTCTTCCTAGTAGCTGGTGCAGTGCTGTGGTTCGGATTTAGTTTGAGAATAACGTTGATAACACACTGATGTTTTGGTTGTTGCTGAGTAGTGCTTATACAAGTCAAGAACTTTCAGGTTCTCATATTCTGCCAACAAGAAGGCGCACAAGAAGCTGGGAGGGGACACAGCCAGGACAGGTGACCTGAACTAGCCACAGGGATATTCCATACCATAGAATGTCATGTTCAGTATATGAACTGGAGGGAGTTGGCTGGGAGCCACCGATCACTGCTGGGGGACTGGCTGGGCATCGGTCAGTGGCCGGTGAGCAACTGTGTTGCAAATCACTTTGTTTTCTTGGGTTTGATTCCTGTTTCTTTTTCATTATCATCATCATCATCGTCATTATGATTACTGTTATGATTATTGTTGTTGTTTGTTGTTATTGTTTTTATTATTACTATTAATACTATTATTATATCTTACTTGGTATTAAATTGTTCTTACCTCAGCACAGAAGCTTTACTTTTTTCCCTGTTGTCCTCCCTTGCTCAAAGCCGGGAGCGGGGGGAGTGAGCGAGCAGCTGCATGGTACTTGGTTGCTGGCGGGGGTTAAACCACGACATACTTGCATCTCTGTAATTTTCAATTATTGTATAGTAAAGATTTAGAATGGATTTACAATTAAAAATAATGAAGTGGAAAATGAAAACAGGAAATATTGAACAGGAACAGAATTTTCTTCTCCGTATTTGCAACTGAAATGACTCGTGAATAGGACAAGCAGACGCGCAGATGAAATGAGGAAGGGATAATTACAGTTCAAGATGTTAAACTGTGGGATTTTCTATTTTATTTTATTTTCCTCACTGAGAGTCAAACTCAGTTTGCTGGTAATACTTCTTATGGCACTTCATAGCTCCAGGTGTAGAAAGAGCAGATCAGTTGTGTTGCAGGGGCCTTTCTGTGCACACTTCAGCAGGACTCCGTTGGGCACCGGTGGGGGTGGCACGGACGGACGGCTTTCAGCCAGGGAACAGCGGACTGTGTGCTCAGGTGCCGCGCAAAAGGAGAAAGGCAGAGAAGGGGGAGACGTGAGGTGGCAGGTCTCTCCACAGGCTGTGTGCCTTGAAACAGTCAGGACGCTGTAAACAAAGAAGAGGCATTTATGGGTGCTGGGGACAGGTCAGGACAAGCTGCGTGTATGCAGAATTCTTCTGTCCGTAGCGGTGAGAGGGGACCATTCCTTCAATTTTAAATCCTCGTTGGTTCCTATTATATATATTAGCCTCATTTCTTTCTTGGGAAAACAACTACTTAAGGCAATGGGTAGTTATTATACTACACTAATATATTTACATATATATATATATATATGCACTATACTAATATGTAATAACTATATTCTTATGACATACTAAAATATAATATGATGAGGAGTTACTATACTATATGTACCAGACATAGAGGATTATTGTTTCTCTGTCTCGCCTCACTTAGACTTACATTGTTAAATAATAATAATGACAATTATATTAACAACAACAATAATAAATTTAAAACCATTCTTGATCTGGATTTAAAGGATTATTTTAGCCTCAAACAATTTTCTGATTTGTTAATTTTTATGTTATCTTGAAAGTGGATTTTTTTCAATCAGAAACAATATGATTTGATTTGATTTCTTTCATCTAGTGTAAGTAACATGGAATTTGACTTAGAAAAGAGAAAGCCGGTACTTTTGGTCCTGGAAACAATGTCTGACAGCAGCATTTCCGTCTGTAAAGTTATACACCTGCTTTAGAGAATCTGAGATAAGACAGCAGAAAGCATGTTTCAATTTCACAAAGTATTGATGCACCGGAAAAAATAAAATAGAAAAAAAAAAGAAACTCATTTTACCGTTGCGTTGCAGTGAAGTTCCCTTCTCAGCAGGATAAGCCCATTGAGGAGTGTGTTCCACGCTGCTTTCAGCAGCAGGCTTACACAGGACTGGCCTACGAGAGGTACCCGGCTGTTTTAGCTGAGACGTGCTAACTTTGCTTCCATCTCTGGGTAGCTGCGCTTGAGGTTGCACTGCTTTTCCACCATAAAAATATCTTAGCATACGGCTTTAATTTTTTAATTTTCAACATCATATTCAGTCTCTGTGTGTAATTATCAAAGATGAACATGGGATAATCACGTGAATTGCATGATTCAGAATGGAGCGCATCATGGCTTCAGACAAAATGATAGCTGCTTTTGGTGAGGTCTCAGAAGTTAAGAAAGGGAGCAAATGTCTGTCTTGTCGTGATGGGACAGCTACAGTGGAGGTAGGGAACCGCCAGAAAGAGAATTTTGACCTTTAAGAAGTGCTGACTTGGCTGGTTGTCACTTGGCTGTTAATGGCCCTCAGATGATGATTGTTCAGTGAATCGCTTGGAAGACAGCAGAGAAGTGCCTGCATGTTGTCAGGTCAGTGTTAATATAATCATCTTTTTCTTCTGGACTAAAGGAATGGTTTAGCACAGAGCCTGTAAAGTAGGAAAGATGCTCTTCCCAGGAGTAATAAACCAAAGAATTTTATGATTCCTGCAATTGAGAAAATAAAAAAAATGGAGAAACATCCAATTCCTCTTTTTAAAAGCTGTTAATAATCAGTGTTAATACAAATGTAAAAAGCGCGGAAAATGCTAGAAGACAATTCTGAAGCACACATTCCATTTCTCTGCAGACTGGAAGTAAATTAAAATGTGAAACATAGCAAACCTAAGGACTTAACAGGGAGAATGTAAAGACTATCCTTAAGTTCTTAAAGTTTAATCAGCTATATCCATAAGAGACAAACAGAAATAGCAGAGCAAGGAAAAAAATCTAGTTCATAATATATTGAAACAAACAGTATAATTTGAAGAAAACAAACTGCATACTTGCAGTGTATCATATACCTTTATTAAAAAAAAGTTGTAGTTGAGCCTGTTTAGAGCACTCAGAACTCAGTGAATAAATCCATTAAAACTAAAGTCATACATGTAAGATTTGAAGGAGGATTAAAGTTAGTACATTTAGAAATCTTGGATAGTTAAACCCAAGGAATTCTTTAAAGACAGCTCATCTAATGGATGCAACAAAACCTTTTTGCAGAATACTCTTTTTCCTGATGCAAGTACCCATTGTCAGTTGATTATCTGCAATTATTGTTTGTGATTGCTGAATTCACTGTAGCTCTTACGTGGCTGTGAGCTGGGATTTAAGATTATGTTTGGGCGGAGAAATAACACGGGGGTATCTGTGAGTATCAATTCAGCTAGCAGAGTAATAACCAAAGCTTACCTTTGAAAATGAGCGGTTTACAATTCAGCCAAGCATGGGCAGTACTGTTTTATTGCATTACAAAGAAAACAGAAGTCCCATTCTTCCTCCGTTCTGGAGTGCTTTGAGTTCTGTGTAATTAGTAAGTCTCATTATTTTCATTTAGATGAGTAAACTGAGTTTTAGAAAATGAAGTCTGAAAGAAGTATATCAACATTTGCGTTGTCATTGCCCTAGTAAAACCAGTAGCTACACTGATGAAGGCCTCTATGGAACTAGATATCAAGTCCTTCTCAGGTCTGGGTACCTGGAGGAACTGGATTCAGCTGTCAGAAAAAAGCTGGTGGGACTTCAGGTTAGCGACAGTTTTGAGATAGATTTGTCTAGATCGTCTCCCCTAGTGAGCTCACCCAAAAGACCACTCCTTGCATACAGATGAGGCACGACTTACAGTTTGCTTTGTGAACAGAGAAGACTCTTCAGTGATTAAGTCAGAACAAACCCAAAAGCTATTTCCACCTCACTGGTACTTGCCCACGGTGTCTTTAGGAGAATCTCTTGCTTCCACATTTGGAGTCAGGCTTGAGAGCTGTAGTAGAGCCCGAGTAATTGACTGCAGTCCAAGGGAGATGGATTTTCCTTAATCTGTGAGGCTTGGTTCCATGTTCATGGTTTCGTGTGTCACAGTGTTATGCTGTATGTCTGGGACCTGCAGGTTCCCAGAGCTGTGGTGACTTTCTCTCCCATGTGACAGCCACATTTTGCAGTATGGTGGCTTGCCCTGAACAAGCTCTATTTCTTCCTGAGAAAAATGAAGAAGGTGTATTTATTCTCTTTGTAAAGGGTTCTGCTTTGCTCTGCTTTGCTTTCAGAAAGTGGCACAGCCCATAGTGAAAACAAGCAGACTGTATGTATCATCTCTGTCGTGATAAAAAGGAAACCTGAAGAGGCCAAGAGGTCAAAGAGCTATTCATTGGGAAAACTTCAGAGCAGAGCTGTAGTGCTTGTGACCTCTTCTTCTGAGGATTAAGCTGGAGAATCTCATCATGATCTCTAATTTAAGTTTTTAAATGACTTACACTAAAACTCTCAACAGCACATTGTAGATTAGGATGTGCTGAGCAGCAGCTTTGAGAATATAAACATCTTTAATGTTACCAGGGACAGAAAGAATAGGAGAAGGAAATGGTGAGAGAAAAAGAGTAATTTGATAAAACTTGATTGCTGAGCTTCCTCCCCTCCAACCCCGCCATTATTTTTCTGACATCATGGGACAATCACGAGATGGCAGATGGTGAGATATGTTAAACTAGAGCTAACCTGTTGTTGGGCAAATAGTTCTTGAAAACCTTTTGTAACAAAGCAGACTAGATTCTTCATGAAATGCCACCCAAATGCTTTTCTTTCCAAAAGGTCCTGCTGTGCTGAAAATACGGATCTGGTTTTATTGAGATTCAGCATTCTTAAGCGTAATTCTTTCCTCATTTAATAACTCTCACCTAAAAACTTCCTTTTAAATTCTTGCACCAGCTTTAACTGGTAGCACCCCTTCCCCTCACTGTATTTACTTGTGTTCCAGGCTTGCCTGAGGTATGCAGATGCCACTTTTGCCCCAGAGCAGTTCTCTGGGGTTCAGTATGAGTCTATCACCAGCAGAACCCACTTCACTTGCACTTGTCTTCTTTTCTCACCTGGGCTGCAAGATGCTCAGCTGCTGTCCGTGCAAATGAGCAGCCACAAGAGTGAAAGAGGGCTGCTCTGAAATGGCCCTAATTACTCCAAAACGGCTGAAACTGGCTCCAGATACGTCAGAGCTGGCAGTAGCGCTTTGCTGAAGGAATTATCTTTCTCTGGTGGATGAATGTGCAGTGGCTAGGTCTGCCCACTGTGAATTTCTCTGAACGTCCTCAGCAGAAATTCAGAACTAGTATAATTTTTAGGCTTATTTTTAGTGCAGAATTTCCCTTCCTTGATTGTGAGCTTGTATGAATTATCTAGCAGCAGTCTGCACATTGATACAGAATTGAGCAGTGTGGTTGGTAGGAGAAGCTACAGCATGTTTATTTTTACAGCCTTTGTGCTTCTTACTTAATTCTTGCTTGGGGGAATTGTTTTTTCTCCTTCTTCAGCTGCTGATGCCTAATAATCTCTCTGGAGTTTGTCTCAGGCCACACCACAGAACTTTAAAAGGGCATGCTGGCATATTTGAAATCACCTTTTTGTGACCCTCTGCTTCCTTCTAATTACTCAGTGCGCCATGAAGTCTATTCCTTTTCAAAACTGGGAGAGGAATGTAGGAAAAGAACAGTAATTAGCGGAGAGCCAGAGGGCATAAAAAGTGAGATTCTTCAAGACTGATACTGTGCTCCTCTTACAGTTAAATTTGTCATATTTCCATAGAAATACAATGTCTTCAGATGCACCTGAAGTTCAGACCATTCGTAAGAAAAAGCCAAGTAATTAAAACTCTATGTGATGGGGCACAGGCAATGAGAGGTAAGAATGAAAGACGCCAACGAGCTTAACTTTAATTACGCTGATCTTCTGATTGGGTGAATTTGAACCCTTTGGAAGGTAACCATTAGTGCCCTCATCAGTAATATTTTACCAGCTTTTCCTTCTGTAAAAGAAAATAAGGTGTGGATCTCCAAAGACAGAAGAGCCGGGGAGTACCTGCTGCATACAGCATGCTTAAATGCAAGGTGTTGGCCAGAATCACCCCGAATCTGTTGTCATTACAGAGAAATTTATAAGACGTCTAGCAGAGAAGACATTTCATAGAGGAAGAGCTAGAGTAAGTTACCAAAAGGAGAGATTTTCACTTGTTAAGTGAGAGAGTTGTTAATTAACCAAACAAATGCAAAAAGTAACAACTGAACTAAAAGAGACTCCTGAAAGAAAGTGAAAATGTTTCAGGTGATAGGAAAAGACAGGTCATTTCATGAACAGGAAGGAATGACCAAGTTTTGGAAAGGACGATCTGGTCTGTCTCAGCCCTACAAGTCTTCCAAAGGCCAGGTTGGCTGTACAAGCCAGAATGTGCCATAAGAAACGGACTCTCTTTAACATGTAAACAGATTCTCCAGCAAAGTACGCTTTAGGAAAAATGATGAGTCAGTCTGCTGGTGCGGGAGGAAGACCACTTCTGGTTTAATTTGACCATAAGTAATTTAAAAGTGCTTTTTCCTTTGTTTCTTCACTTCAGTCTCTGTAGCTGTTCTCTATACTGAATGTTATGATACTTTTGTTTGTGTTTTACTTTAACCTGGCTTGAATTAAGAAAGATTTCACAGTAAACTGGCTAGCAAGACATTCTTCACACAGCAGCACAGCGAAACTATAAGCCAGGACACTGGGCCTCTACCTGCCTCTCTGCACATACAGAGTATCCCAGGTGTACCTAGATAATGTCGCAATGGGAGTGAGTTAGCAGCTAGAGCAGTGGCATGAATGTTAAGAGAGTAAGAAGCATCTTCTAATGAGGAAGATTATCCAGGCAAGCTTTCTAGTACTTAACAAAATCACTTGGGAGCATTCTCTTCTACAAGGATTTTCTCCAGTAGAATTAAAATTTTAAGAAGACCCACGGAAGGGAAGTTTTATGTTGAGTATTCTGGCTCTGGTTGTGTTCTTACAGGAACTCAAATACGGCAAAGCGTAGCTGTACCCCAAGGAGACAGGGAACTGGTGCTGCACAGAGAGGAGGAGACCCTGGCAGAATTGACAGTTCTCTGATAAAGTCAGAGAGCTGACGTACTTTCAGGTCTTGGCTTTTCTCTGGAGCTTTGCTTTTTTTGGTGCTGAAATATTTGGAGAGATTGTATAACTGCTGCTTACGCTTATAACTTTTCTAGCAGTAAGCATAGTTTATAGTCTGTGATCAAGTCAATAGATAGCTGTGGCAGGAGCTAAAGATTACATGCAAGGTAGTTCAATCGGTATCTGCATGCAAACATTCTGGCAGAGGGGAGAATCGCAGGCAGCGGCATATATACTGTCACATAGTTTCAAGGGCAAATTTAAGGGTTGATGCCACATTACTGGAGAAAGTCTCTGTTGGAAAGTGCAAGTGTAAACAGACCTCTGAAACCTACTTGTGATGAAGCACATATTCATACTAGTTACGGTAGCATACAAATCTTCAGATTTAACAGCAGACTTTAGCTCAAAGCCTGTTCCTTCTAAAACTTGGAAGATGTTAACAGCAGAGTAAGGACAGTCCTTTTTTAATTCCAGAACCCTAGTTAAAAGGACACTATGACATTTGCATGAGATGCACATAAGTTACTTTGGACCACAAACCTTCATTTAAAGAAGCTGCATAGTTTTTAACATGTTTGATGTGACTGACTTTAATCTATGTGAAAGTGAGTTGAAGGTACTGACAACTACACCATACCCCCTGCCCCCGACCTCCAAGTTTTGAAGCTGGAGTCGGTGCATGCAAACATGATGAGGGGAGACTCAAACTGATATCTCTTCTGTATTGAGGGTGTCCAGACAGATGACGACCTTTTCCCAGAGAATGCCCAAGGCCTGATGGCTAATAACTGGGGTTGCAGAGTTCTGGGCTCGTTGCTAATTTGTATTCACAATATGCAAAATAGACCAGTGATGAAAGAGAAACTGAGAGCATCTCGTCTCTGGATTTTCACTAAATCATTGATTTGACTAGGTATATTAGATTCAGAATAGCCAGCTTTGAATTCTTTTGCGTAAGGAGACCTGAAACTGAATCTTACTTAAAGGATTCATTCTTTATCATAGATAGCAGATGTCTTCTGATGCACAGGGTGGGTCAGGTCAGTAATCTGCAGCATATAGCTTCTAAACAGGCTAAAATACTTTCATTTTTGTTCAGGTTGCATAAAATTTTAATTTTGGCTCTCCCACACCCCACCCCCCCCCAAAAAATAAAATCCCTGTCATATTGGACATGACTGTAATGAAAATATCATTAAAGGTTGTTTACATGTTCTTCCCTCATGTATTTTTTTTGATTTCACTTAGAGATGCTACAGCTGGTGTGCTGTTTCTTAAGATTTCCACCAAAAGTTTTCAACTCTCCTACCATTATTATCTGTTTGGAGTCCTCGGTTTACCTAAACCAGAGAACGTGGCTTCCTTGAGTCAAAACGAAGGCCTACTCTCTCAGTGACCCAGTTTGTCCCTTTCTTTATTCAGTCTCATATGGTTCTTAATGTGTCACTGAGTTTTTAAAATGCAGGTATAAATGTAAGCATCACAAAATTCTATTACAGTAAAAACGGTGTCTTTAAATTACTGTTTAAGGTCACATTTTCATTCAGTGAAAGGAAGTCTGGGCTGTGATACCATCTAGTGACACTTAAAGGAGAGCACTTCAAGCCAGTCTTCAGAGCACTGACATTGTTTCAGTGCTAGTATGCATTAAAAAAAGTAATAAAGGACAAACATTTCATTCATTTTGGAAAAAAGCTAACCAAAAAAACCCCCAAAGCCCAGCAGTGTTTTTTCTTCCTGATACCTTTATTGTTACAATGAAGAGGATAATGAAATAGAAACTTCTGGGTGAAAGAGAGTTTTTTCACACTCAGTTACAATCATTGTTATTCCTGGATCGACTGATGCATCATAGATATCAAATGCTTTAAATTCAAATGGCTTCAATCCCTGATTTAACAACTGATGCATCATAGATATCAAATGCTTTAAATTCAAATGGCTTCAATCCCTGAAGTAACAACCATGTTTCTAGTTTCAGGCTTTTTGTATTTTCAGGCTTTTGCAAACCTGAGAAATACAACTTCATGTTCCTTCAACACTATGGGAACACTGGACTTCACCATAAAGATTGACTTGTTTTACACCTAAACAGCCAGCTTAGTAGTGTGAGAAAAAAATCAGTGTAAAGTTTTCCTGATGTCGTACATAGGATAAACATTAGGGCCGTTGGCTGTAAACCTACTTAATGTTCTCAGTAGTCAAGTTTTCACTTTAAAAAAGGACTTGGACATTCCAAATGTGTTCAGATGCTATGTAGCCCCATTCTCTACAAGGCATTGAGACCTGCCTTCCAGCTGCTTCTTCACCCAGCGCACCATGGACCCACTTAGCCCGCAGCTGGACAACTGCTCCAGAAGGATGCTGTGAGGGACAGCACCAAAAGCCTGCCTGCAGTCCAGAAGAACTACACCCACCACCTTCCCTTCATCCACTGGGCGGGTGACCTTATCATATAAGGACATCCAACTAGTTAGGCGAGACTTTCCCTTTGCAAACCCATGCTGACTGTGCCTGATCACAGAATCACAGAAAGTCCCGAAGAGGAGGGCCTCAGCCTGTGCGCCTCGCTGGCCGACAAGAGGCCATGGCACTGGTAATGCTGGGCTTTCCCCAAAGCCGGTGAAACCAGGGCCGGACCAACGCCTCAGGCGTGCGCAGGCCCCCTAGGGACTTTGATGTTCCTCTTTTTAACCTAATTATGAAAGCAGAAAATAAAATCTTAAAACTGCAGGATGCGTCTTTGCCTCTCATGACAAGCACTGCAGCTGGCATTGATGTTGCTGCCACCAGTGGTGCTGCCTCCTCCCTCCCTTGGTGCTCTGCAGACCTTCCCCCTCATGGCTCTGCCACAACTTCTGCAACACTGTCTATCATGGCTTGTCCTGAAGCCCTGATCCAGCAGTCACAGAGTGTATTTCTTTCAGGTTCTCCAGGAGATTACATTCCTTTAGCTACTGCCATCTCAAGTCTTACTTTCAATGTGTCTCAGTTTATTACCAAATAATGAATTCCAAGCAAATAGCATGTTCCTTTGTACTGCTGTTTAATTTTAGCTTATTTTCTCATCCTATGTGATACTGTAATACTGATCAATTAAAATTAGTTTTGTCAGTTAAATATCTTTTCAAACTTAGTCTAAGACTTTTCCCCTTTTTGAATTTTTTCTTGGGTTTTTTGTATAGACATCCTTTGAGTATACAGACTTCATTTTTTTCTGTGGAGGTATTAACATATTAGCAACCCTCCAGAACCAGCTTTTCCCTTTTTTTCGAAACTAAGGAATAATAGTAGGATGTTTGCAATGGAGCTTTTATTCAACAAAACAGCAGTCATTTTGGAAATAAGTGGTCCTGAGCCTTGGTTGACTACAGGCGGACAGACCAAAGGAAGGTGGCTGCACTCTGCCTCAGCTGGAGGGATGTTTCCCTGAAGAACTGCACCTCTGTCCAGTTTCCAGCTTTCTTCACCTGTAATTTGCACGTGCCAGTCCCAGAGGGTTGATGTGTGTTGCAGCAGGAGGCAACTGGGGCACAGCAAGGAGAGCCTAAGCTGGGGCTGGACACTGTGCCTTGGAAACTGACACGAGTGGTCTTCCAGAAACCTGGTCCACAGGTGAAAAACTGGCTCTTTGTGGAAAAACATCAGTATGGCATGACCACTTTTTTCCATGGGATTTCTTTCCTGTCCTGGGAATCATGCAGTGTGGCTGCCTCTTCATGACAAACAGCCAAGGCCATCACCCTGTGGTGAAGGTCACTGTGTGCCTGCAGAGCTTGAGGGTGGGGTGGGTGATGAAGGGATCCAGCTTCAGCTTAGAATGTCTGCTGAAATGAACGTCAAAACACCTAGTACTTCAGCCGTGGAGGACTGCACCTGTAGTCTGTGGTTTCACAGTGAAATCCCTGGACAAGCTAAGCATGCACAGAGGTGTTCACAGGTCCTCAGCGTGAAATTTAAAAATACACATACAGAATTTCACTAGTAATTTTTGGTTTAATTTCTCTTTCTTGTTTTTTCCCCACAGGTTCACATGCAGACTTTTTGTACCCTTTCTTATTATGTTAAAACTGCAGCATCGTTCCCGGTTGTTTTGTTTGTGCTACTGAGAATTACCTCAATGGTCTGTGTAGAAGGTTTGATTTTTTTTGACAATCTTTTTCTTTAATAAATACCTTTTGCACTAGCCTACTTAAGGTAATAACAGCACTTGTAATAAGACTGCATTTCTTTATCAAATCCTATTTCCCCTTCTAGATACATCGAACATCTGTTTGGGATTTATTATTTTGGTTTCCATTCTCTGCCCTCCTGCTAAGGAATAAAGCATTTACCAGTTTTACTTGGCTCTGAAAAGTGAAAGGCAGCGTGGTCTCGTTGAAGTAACAGGACTAGAGGCCAAGGTCTGCCACTTCCTTCTGCTCACTTTGCAACAGAATCACTGGAAAAAGTTTGCCAGGCTTTGAGAGGTACTCACCAGCCAACTATTCCTGTTAATGACGATGATATTTGGAGCGCTGGGCGCATTTTAAAGCTATGATTTTCTATTTAGCTTGTATTTAAATGAAGTCAGACCATTGCTTTACATTGGTGATGGGACGGGCAGGTTATGCTTGCAGCAGGTTTTAAAGCTGGTGAGTCCTTCCATTGCTTGTATCTGTCCCCTGGATACAGTTATCCCACCACCTTTCTTTCCTGCTTCCTTCAATGATGTTTTTCTCTTCTTTTGTTCCTTTGTTGTTCTGCCTCTTGTTATAGTAGAGGGGTTCTTTTGTATTTCCAGAGAGCTCTTTCACTCTCCAGATTCCTAACCCCGATGTCACTTTCAGCTTGGACACATCCTGTAGCTTTTCATGTTGTCTCAGCAGAGCAGCCATGGGATGGGCTGGATTATGTTGGTTTGATGCTCCTGTCAGTCTCTGCAAGCTCCACTTAAACCCACCTGAAGTCCCTGCAAACACAGACGGCCTGCGTGTAGCCCTTAAGCAGGCATAACACAGGTGTTATCTCCCTTCCCAATCTGTTTAAAAGCACGGTATTGGTGACTTGCCCGAAAGACAGACCTGTGTCAACTGACTCTGCTTATGTGAAGTTCACTTTGTACTGTTGTTGTTCTCAATATTTTTAAGGCTTTTTAAATTGTACATTTATTATATAAATAGTCTTACAGAAATTCCAGAGCAGCACAGGCTCATATTTAAGACTTCTGGATCTAGATTCGCCATACCTTGTTTTTTCTGCTGTCTCAGTACATTATTGACATTGAATAGTATTCACTTGCCAGCACGTGTTCTTGGAATAATCTAGCAGTATGCTAACAAGGCGTTTAGAAATTGTTATAAGAACTCATTTTTCAGATCCCAAACCCGTCATATTTACTCTTCCAGAACACTGATTTCAGTGATATTTTCCATCGTTCTGTTTAGCCAAGCGGTGCTAAGGAGAAAAAGACTGTGAGATTAGTTTCTGATGCTCTCCTGGACTCAGACTCACGGAGGTTGACAAGGGGTACAAGGATGGGATGTGGAAGGAATCTGAAGCTGAAACAGATCATGGTGTACAGAGCTAAGGTGGTGCATCCAGAGCAACTCAAATATGTAGTTAGCATTAGGTCTTCTGAGTCCCAGTCCAAAACTTCAACTAGAAAATTAATCTTTGCATGTTCAGTGAATGCAACATTTATAGAGACAAAGAAATTATGAGAAATAAACTCTGTTTTTATCCCCCTCAAAGTTATTTTGGAATTGATATCAATTCTGCAGAATAAATGAATGAGATTAATACAAATATAACAATCAAGTTTGGGGGAGTGGGGGTTTTTGGTTTTTTTTGTGGTTTTGGGTTTTTTTTTCCTAACATGGTTTGGTTAAAATAATTATTTTTGTTCAGGAACTTAAAGGATATTAAAAAAATCAGTGTCTTTTGGATTATCAAAGTGTGGGAATGGAGCTGCTTTTACATCCAGAGCTGTTTAAGGGCTTACCTTTACCTGGCAACATAACGAGTATTTGCATAAGGCTTTGATCTAGGTGTCTGAATAGGACACCGTGGTAGTGTGCTAAGAATCACAGAAAGACGGCATAGTCGGTGTTGGAAGGCACCTCTGGAGACCACCCCCTCCAACCCCCTGCTAAAGCAGGTCACCTACAGCACGTTGCACAGAATCGCATCCAGGCAGGTTCTGAATGTCTCCGGAGAAGGAGGCTCCTCCAGCTCTCTGGGCAGCACGTGCCAGTGAGCTGCCTCTCACAATGAGCTTTGGAGGAATGAGCTTCCGTCAAGCCAAATACCTTAACCTTTAGAAAACACGGAGAGGTCTTTGAAGTGGAAGTCCCACTAACCTGGCAAACAAGTGTTGTTATTTCCACATTGCTGGTTGCTGAGAGTTTGTAAAAATTCAGAAATAGTTGTGGTCCTGCTTTGGAAAGGACGAAGATGCAGGAAGGACAGGGTTGCACAGTGACATGCCATGTTTGTGGTCATTTAAGGAAAAGCGTGGCTACCACATGGGGTTGCTGACGGAGGATCATAAATCCTTTCATATTCACCTTTTGATGGCTTGGGCACAGTTTCACAAATGAGAGGGGGGAGCAAGGAGCAAAGTGCCTTGGATAGCAGGTGTATTTTGTACTAGTGGGTTATGCAAAGTTCCCATGGACAGAGCTCTAGGAAAGTATCCCATCACTGAAAGCTAATGACAGCCCTCTGGTCCTGCGCTGGGCTGTGCCACGTAAGCGAGCGGTGGGGCTGAGGCTGCCCATCCACTAGTGCAATGTGGTGACTCCTCAGGAGTAATAGTGCTGATGCAGATTGTTCTTAAAAACAGGAAGGTGTGTTGTGGGCTGACGCTGTGCATTTGAAGCATGCATATGCAGAGACTACGTGGTGTTTCCATGGTCAAAAGGGGCAGAAGATCGCATATCCCTTGTTTAGAATCTTCCTGACATCCAGTTCAGCATCTGCACTGAACTCTTGACTTGGTGAACTGGGTCTAATGGCCTGTGATTTAGGTTTACTGCAGATTAAATATTGACAACCTAGAAGTGTTATTCTCTTCTGACACCTTGATAAGTGTTTATAGTTTGGTGAGTAGAATGTGAGATTGGCTGTCTTCTATAACATTGCTTTGAAAGCAGAAAATAAACCCTTGTGAAGAAGATTATGGTGAACAGCATATCACTGTGAATGTTGCCCCATTGTGCTAATTAGATGTGGAAATTGCGACAGTTTCTGTGATACATGTAATTAATTTGTATGCCTTTCAAAGCTTTTGTGGAACAGGTCTCCTGCTGAGATTAAACTATTAGCACAAAATACAGAACAAAATACCTTGCTCTGATTTTCATTTCACGGTATTGAAAGCTAGTCAGGCACCTTTGCGTAGCATTGAAAAAATATTTCAGATGCATTTTGCTGGATTAGATAATGAATCCAACCCTTGGCATGAACATGTGGACTCATGGTATAAATTAGCATTCTGCTAATTGCAGTGGTGTTATGTAGATGCTTATATCAATGTGAAATGCAGAGAAGGGTTCAGGAATTAAATTCCCATGGGAGGAACGATGGCAAGGAAACAAAACAACCCTGGAGTAAAGAATCTTACCTTGAGAGCTGTTCTCCAGCCTCCAGAAAGGGGGAAAACATAATTTGACTTGGGTGCTCAGTTTTTGACATCTTCCGGGGGGTGCTGGAAAAGGTATGTGACTGCTGCTTTGAAGAAAACTTCTAATAAAGCTAGAGAAGAAGGGGAGCATGCGTGCTCTGCTCAAAAGCAGCTACCTTGATCTGGCACCAGCTATTACCTGTCTGACCAGATCTTGTGCTTCAGTGTCAGGTGTAATAAGGAAGTCGTATTGGAAAGCATGAACGTTTTAAAATAGAAATTGCAGTGTAAAATTTTATTGAGTAACATACAGAATAATTCACAGGTATATTGCTCTGTGTGTGTGTTTATCAGCTTTGTGTTAGGGCCTTGCCTCTGCTTTTTCCTTCTCCCCGAAACTGAGCACTTCTGTCCTCTGCAGCTTTGGCTTACTTCACGGTGCTAGAAGGCTCTTTCAAGAAGATCCAGACCATTAAGCATTAGGCTGTGTGCAGTGCTTCCCAGGTGTCTGTGTTTGCTCCATAAAATAGTACCATTTCCACATGACATCTTTTGCATTGACAAATCTTACTCGGATGCGATTTAAACACCTCCAGGCAAGTAAGTGTCTTTCCACAATTGCATACAGATGCTCAGCAGCATCCACGCTTGCTTTTAACCATGCATGGATCATGTCATTGATTCACACCAGAAGTTCAATTATGTAGCTTTTGGTGGCTTGTTTCTTTTTTTCTAAATATTTTTCACAGAGATAATAATTTTCTGAGATTGCAGTTAGGCAGCAGTGGCTGTGTATCCAAAAGGTAGCCATCCAAACCTTCAGTCTGTCAGCAAGAGAGCAACACCTGCGTGTAGTTCATTGGGATGTGGTGGCAGTCCTGATTTCAACAAGTTACTTTGCCTTTCTCAGAGCTGATTCGTTTTAATTCCTGCAGCCCTGCCTAATTTGTGACATGCATGATTGCAAACAATTGAAACAGGTAACAGAATTTAAGTCAATTAATGACAATGCTGCCAAATAGAAATGTTAGCTTCATTACATCTGCCATTTACATCAGATGCTGCAATGGATGGTGATCCTAACGATTACTTTTTGGAAAGAGTGTGTTGTGATTTAACCCCAGCTGGCAACCAAGCACCATGCAGCTGCTCTCTCACACCCCGCCCGGCCCCCCTCACCCAGAGGGATGGGGAGGCAGATCAGAAAGGAATGTGAAACTCAGGGATTGAGATAAGAACCATTTAATAAGTAAAGCAAAAACCGTGCATGCAAGCAAAGCAAAGCAAGGAAACCGTTCACCACTCCCCATGGGCGGGCAGGTGTTCGGCCATCCCCAGGGAAGCAGGGCTTTGACACGTGTTAACGGTTCCTTGGGAAGACAAATGCCATTGTGCCAAATGCCGCCCCCCCCCCCCCCCCCCCCACCCCCCCCTTCCTTCTTCTTCCCCCAGCTTATATACTCAGCATGATGTCATATGGTATGGAATATCTCTCTGTCTAGTTTGTGTCTACTGTTCGACATGTGTCCCCTCCCAATTTCCCGTGCCCCTCCAGCCCTCTTGCTGGCAGGGCCTGAGAAACTGAAAAGTCCTTGACTTAGTATAAACATCTCCAAGCAACAACTAAAAAGATCAGTGCGTTATCAACATTGTTCTCACATCAGAACGAAAACACAGCACTGTACTGGCTAATAACAAGAAAATTAACTCCATCTCAGCCAAAACTAGGACAGTATCCACCCCTTATTCCATACCATTCATGTCATGCTACACTTTCCAATACAACCTCATTAACCACCATCACCCTTCCCATCCTTTTATATAATACACAGATATCATCCCCCTAGTCAATCGACCACCCCTGTAAAAATGTCTGTAAAATGTCCACACATGTCCACAAAATGTCCATGGAGTTCATTTGGTCTGTGAACACGATCTCTTACAGTGGTCACTCAGGAGAAGAGAAGCTGTGTGTTGTGTAGTGTTATCAAGCATCAAAGCCAGCTCAGGTTGGGTCACTGCTGCACTTGCACTGCTTCTTGTAGGGCTTGTCCTCCAATGGTTCAGGTGGTTCCTGTTATAGTCATTCCTATAACGTGAAAATCAAATCATGAATTGCAACAATATAAAGATATGTCCATTATAATCTCCACCCCTTCAGCCCAGCCCATAGATTTTAACATTGCAGTGAACTCCTCTCCTTGCCCCTGCTCTGGCTTGGACTTATCCTCAGACTTCAGTCCCTTAGGGTTGTACCTGCTCCAAGTGGGGCTTCAGCTATGAACCACAGTCTCTCCAGGGGTACACCTGCTGCAGCATAGGCTTATCCACAGCCACAGTCACTTCAAGGTGCACCTGTTCCAATATGGCCTTATCCATGGGCCATGACGGTAGACCTGCTTCAGTGTGGCCTTACCCACAGCCATAGTCCCTTCAGAAGTAAATCAGCTCCAGTATGGCCTTATCCCTGGCCACAGTCCCTCCAGGGCTGTACCTGCTCTGTGGTGGGCTTATCTGTGACCACACACTTTGAGGAGCTCCAGCATGACCTCATGCACTATCATGTCTTATCCACAACCACAGATGCTTCAAGTGTGTGGACTTGTCCTTGGGCCACAATCCCTTCAGAGGCATACCTGCTGCAGCACAGACATAACCATGGCCACAGACACTCCGAGATACACCTGCTCAGGCATGGACATCCCACAGGGGCTTTGGGATGTCCTGCTCCCATGTAGAATAATCCACAGGTCACAGTCCCTTTGACTCGAGTTCACGCTGGAGTTCCAGCCTGTCCCGTACAGCAGCACAGAAACAGCAGCGATGCCCTGGCCATCTGCCAGCCCCAGCGCATCACCATTGCTGTTATCAGAATGTTCCTGGGCACAACACAGTACGATGATAAGCAGTGCAGGAAGCAGTGAAAGAAAGAAGCAGCCACTAATGAGCACTAGACTCTAATATAGAGTAAGGCAAGCAAGCCCCATGGTAAGCACAGAAACCTGCCCCTTAACAGCTAAACAGCAATAACAGCTATAAATTTGAATAAGCAAATTCTTATCAAATCTGTTTTTACCTCAAACCCTCTGAGCCCCATGCTGGGTGCCAAAAAGGACTGTTGTGGTTTAACCCCAGCTGGCAACCAAGCACCACGCAGCCGCTCGCTCACTCCCCCTTACCCAGAGGGATGGGGAGGAGGATCGGAGAGGAATGTAAAACTCAAGGGTTGAGCTGCACTATCCAGTCTGGTCAACATTCACCCTCCAGGAAGTTCTCACTACTGCAGCTGAAGGTTGGGCTCCCACACTAGGGCAGAGTGCATTAAAAAGTGCACGTGAAACAGCACACTGCAACAGCTGATATTTTTCCAGGTTTGATAACACAAAAATGCACTGATCTTAGTTATTGCAAGCTGTCCTAGCTCCCTGAGGACAGTTCTCTAGCTGTGAATTTCCCCTCCGTAATGACAGGCTTGAGTTTTACGTATTCCACGCAAACCACAGGGCATTGTTGGAAAGTACAACCTGCACGTGGAGACAATTTCAGTTGATGGTTCAATGTGCTGGTGGCTAAGAGTTTTCTAGTTTGAGGGCTGTGTGTTTTTAAGTCAACAAACAGTGGGCTGTGCATGTGACAATGTTTTCTCAAGCAGAGGCCATGTAGGATGAAGACTGGTAAAACTTTGTAAGTTTGCTCCATTTGAGGTGTTCCATCATTGGCCACCATCGTTGCTTCATTTTCTATTAACGCCTGCCAGTGCTTCATCCCTGCCTCTGGCCTGAACTCTTTGGGGGCACCTCAGCAGCAGGGCCAGGCTGGCAGCCCTGCAAAAGAGCAGGAGAAAGAAGGTTTGTGTGCTGTATGGCTGGGTGTGATCAAAAGGAACAAGATCTCTTTGCGCCTGATGCTGAAATCCCAGAGAAGGGTCCCCTTGCTTGGCATGCTGCCTGGGATGGAACGAAGAGGAAAAATAGGCTGGGTCCTGAAGGATTTTTTGTCTGCGGCAGGCAGGGAGTGTCTTGTCTTGAGGAGAGTGGTCTCAATGTCATCTAATCTTTGCCAGGACTGCTGGTTTGGAGAAAGGACCATTTTTACTTCTTGCCAGTAAGGCTGGCATTCAGGGCTGTTCATAATCTGTACACCAATTATTCCAGCGAGGCTCCAGCTCAGGAAGGAGAAGTCGCCTTCGCTGTGCCCGTGAGGAGCCGTGGTGCAGCGGACAGTGCAAGGGCGGGAGCTGGGAGAGCTGCGTTTTGCCTCCAGCTGCAGCAATGGCCTGAGCTGCTGAAGCTCGCTTCCACCAGTGCCTCATTTTCCCCGCCTAAAAACCTCGGAAAGTCATGTGGCCTCGAGGACTTTGGGATTTACGGAGACAAGTGCTACGGCAGAGGTGGCTGTTTCAGCGCTGGTGACTTTAAATGCCAACTGCTCAAAAGATGCTGCTGGAAGCTCCACAGATCCAAAAAGCTCTGTTTCTAAGTGTTACATTTTCAATGCTGTGTAGGTGGGGAGAGTGGGAAGGCCAAGGATAATGGGAAACGAGTGAGGAATAATAGTGGTTTGGGCTTGCAAGAACTAACAAACACTAGTGTGATTTGGTGCACATCATTGTGGATGGGACTACTGACCCGCTCCTGCTTGTGCATCCATGCACAATGAGCAGGAGGAACAGAACACACTAAGTGTAATTCCCTTATGAAATATTGATGTAGAGACAAAATAGAACATTTACTCCATTGAGATTTTCCATTTGCTGCTTTCCGAAGGAGGGCATAAAGTAACAAAGCTATGACAGCTTTAAGAGGCAAAGCTTGCAGGAAAAAAAAAAAATCCAAAAGATTCACTGCTGATAGCTAGAAAAAAGCACACAAGGTTACAGGTCCACTTAGTCTGCTCTTTGCCTTTGATGTTTGACAGAAAAAAAGAAAATCTGTTTCTTTTATTTATTTGTTTGTCCTTACCCTCATTTGGTGTCATAAAAAAATTTACTTCTTGCTCTTTAATGGCATTTTTCATCATCATATACTTACAAAACTTTTGGATCAGGTCCATATGAATCTGTCCTTTTACTATTCTTTGACTTTTGAATTAAGGGTCTAATTTCTGATCTCTTACTTCAGAGTTCTCAGCTGCAAATAGCTATTGCTGAACTGATTTCCTGACATGAGAGGTTATGAAGGAATCACTCCTAACGGGTGCTGTACGGAGCAAGAGACACTGTTTACCGAAACGTCATCATCTTATGTTTTGAGAACAGTAACCCTTTTCTGAACTGCCAGTTTCACTGTATTTCTAATTTGTGCTCATTTCAAAACATAAGGAAAAAGAAGAAGAAAGGTGGGTATGCACTACCGAACAGGTCTGATGAGATAGCACAGGAGATTGCTACTTGTATTAAGTACAATAATACTACAAAAAACCAGTAGTATTTACTGGTTTTGCAGCATGACAAGTGTCTCGGGTGTATGATGACAGGCACAAATGAACGTGTTCCTCATCATTTCTGAACTGAACAAAGTAAATAACCTCGTTGAGGTAAATGACACTGATGGACCTACTCAAGACTTTCACAGATTCACTGCAGCTCTGTCATCCTTGTGTTTAAAAGGGCCTTCAATCGATAAATGCACAGCAAGCAGTGCCATGCACTGGTACATCAGGAGCATGAGCAGCTAATAGAAATTCATGCTCTTTCTGTTGAGCCAGAATATTATCTGTGCAGATAAATTGCCTTTTTTGTTCTCTCCTGTCAACATGTTGATGACACACACTCTCCTTCCATGATCCCTGTGTCATGTTTTTTGCATGCATGGTACAGGCCACACAATGACAGCCATCACAACGCTGTGGTTTATGAAGAGCTTTTCCTCTAGTGACTCACCTCAGACAAACATTCCATTCGTAAGACATTAAATGATGCTCTCTCACCCAGAGCGGGTACAGGGAGGAACATGGTTATAAAATAAACAGAGAATGTATCTATCAAAAATTGCTACAGAGCTGAAGTTTCAGGGCATTTAAACTAATTTGCCTGGAAATTAATTTGTACTTACACTCTGGGCTGAACAGAATTATGGCTGTACAATAGGATGCTGGGGCTTTTCCTGCATCACCATGCATCCTCCAGCATGTGAGAGCATCTGAACTGGGGAGCACCTGACCTTTTATTAACTTGTCCCATACTTGCATCTCCATGCAAAAGAAACCCAGGCACAAAGCCCAGACTGGCATCTTGGTGGGCATGCGCTATTAGCTAGAATTAGACATAGCCTATAAATTTAGGCTTAGAAGCTTAACAGACTTGCACGGTCTTTTGGATTTATCTTTTCTTTCCAGTAGATCTAGTTTTGAGGTAAGGCCCTAAATTTTCACTGTTTACAGATGCGGCGAATGAAGAGAGGGGACGCAGCCTGATGCAAGCAAATGTCAATTTATTGTACAGAAGCACGAGTTTATATACACTTTCAGAAGCTGCGCGTTTTAAACTAATTGGTTCTTGAAGCTAAGCATTGCATACTAGGCAATCCCTGATTGGTGGTTAACTACCAGCAATTAACAGCAAGGTGTTGCCTTTCCTTGGCGCCATCCTTGGCGCCATCCGTCTCCCACTCCCCTGTGCTCTGTAAACATGCCCCATCATGTTCGTTGTTGTCTAGACAAGCTCGAGCACATTCCCCTCAGCTAACTGATTGCCACGCATGGTCCTAGTTTCCAGCCCGCTCCTGCATACAGATACTAGTTCTCTGGCCTTTTAGGCCTTTAGGGTGTGAAATAGTGAAGAAGGACGTGCATCTTCTCCAAATGAGTTCATTTTGAAGAGCCAAATGAGATGCCAAGTGCTACATTCATGGGAAGATCTATTGCCTTCTCTCTTTGCTAAATCTTTTTGGCCTGCAATAGAATAGTCACATGGGACAGAAGTTTTACACTACTTTTTGCTGATAAGCAGAACTATCACGTTTCTGCAGCAACCTCCTCATCTTACCCCGGGAACTCCTTCTTGAGCCTTATGGAAGGCTCTCGTAACTAGCGGTGATTCTGATTCTAGAGAAAAAGATAGTACCTTCACAGGCTTCAACTGTGAAAAAGAAGGATGGAGGATGTTTTGACACTTCATCCCGTGAAATTCCTCACTTTCCTCCAGAAACAACAATCCCACAGACTCTCTATGTAATTAAACCTTATGTTTCTCCTCAATTTATTTCCTATATGTTCCTTACACTAGTTTTAGTTTTTCCAAGAAGCTATACTCTTCAAGGAACTTACTTTCTCATCAGAAGTGAACTTGTGCATATTGGAAGACTTCTCTCTCTGGCGCTACTCTCTCTAGACAAAACTACTTCTGCTTCTTCAGCCATTCATCAGAGGCTACATTTTGCAGAGCAATCCTTATTCTGCATTTCCATGAGTTCGTTCACCATCACCAGTGTGAAGTGTATCGAACTGAGCTCTGTCAGTACTGGGTAGAACAGAAGTTTTAGGTATCTCACATAATCTCATCCCACCCTGTCCCATTAGGTAGTATGTATCAGTGACGTCAGGATCTTGCTGACTATAGTTAAATTTTATTCTGCTATATATCATTATAGGGGCGGGAAATAGCCTTTAACATGCAGAGTGTTTGAAAGAATAAAGAACAGTCATAGCCAGATAAGCAGAAGTATCTGATGTATCACTTGTAAGACATCTGCACTCTGATTAACAGGAGAATAAACAGGCAGCAAAATGTTGACAGCAATACCCTGACTGGCAAGATAATCTTGAACTAGCCTCAGGAATTCTCCTCCCTCCAGCTTTTTTAAGCACAGTGGATTCTGCCTCCAGAAATGAGTGTATGACAAAACCAGATTTTGCATCACGTCACAGAAGTATAGATCTGAATAAAAAGAAATGCATTTGGATTTGCACCTACAGCAGGATCAGGAGGGACTGGGATCTGTCCATCAGGGAGGAGATACAGCTGACAGAGCTCCAAGCTGCATTATGCAAGGAGGCTAGGACTCCTGTCCCATCGTATACATGCAGCATTCTGTGCTGATCAGCTTGCACTACATTCAGAGCACAAGCTAAGCAGCGGTCCCCATGGAACTTACAGGTCATTTTAGCCAAATTTCCCTGAAGAGCCGGAGGTCTGATAAAATACAAATGAATTTCAATTCTGTTACCTTCTATCTATCTATATATGTAAAAGATACAAAGATTTTTTCCTCGCTTCCCACTGTTCTTCTCTTTCCTCCTCCCTAATCTTTTTCTCTCTTCAGATAAATTAGATGGGGAGCTTTTCTTCCAAGAGGTCAGTCTAAAGAAAAGTGTAGTTCACACTAAAAAAACCCAACCAAACCCTCAAGGGCCTACAGGAATGAATAAATGCATGGTGGAATTTTCTCCATTAGAAGAGAGGAAAACATGAGCAGCAGTCCTGCATTTTGTACTGTGTTACAGGCACAGTTCAGCGCCAGGCATGGTACAAAGCCAGCAGTGATTCCACTGGTGTGATAATTTTGCCCTAGAGCTGCCTGAACCGAAGTTTTTTACTAGCGTTGCAAAAGCCAGGATGTACTTTGTGGGTTTGCATGCGTGTGTGTGTGCATGAACATGTGCATGCTGAAAGGGAGGTGTTGAAGTACCTGCCGACTCTCTTTGTTTCGTAATAGAGCATGAGTTCTCTTTAAATTCTCAACACTTGATGCTGAAAGCCAGAAAACATCAAGTGAGTTTTAGAGGGACGTTGCAGAATCCCTCCATGATCTAGCACTCAAGCCTGCACAAACATCACTTGAACCACCTGTGTAACACATCAGACAGTATCTGTAGTTCATTTAGCAGCACAGAATTAAACAAACAAACAAACAAACAAGTCTGTGAAAAAATCCTGAAAGGAATCATGAAAAAAAAAGAAACTTTTCCAGTAATCTCTGGAATACAGTTTGAAATGCATGAAAAAGGTTGCAGCCACCTTGTCTTTGTCTAGTTTCACCGTGCTGAGAATATATTACTGCTTCCAAGGAAGGTGAGTAGAGGGGGCATGTGGCAGAAAGTCTGTCAAGAGACTGGAAGGACTCACAAATGCAGAACAATCACACGCCAGACTATGTTCTTGGCTAGAGTTCTTTGAGGTGAAGAAATAAAGAAACAAATACATCTTAGTACACTATGTATTTTTTAAAATCCTTGGTCTTGCAATGCTTTGCGCCTTTGAGAGCACAGGGTAACAAATCCCTGTTTAAACAGGGATTAATTTTTTTTTTCTTTTTTTTTTCTTTTGAGCAGCCAGCTGCTGGCGTTCAGAAGATGACCTTTAGAAGGTACAATTCAGCTGATTCTGCTGAAATGGCAATAGCTAGTACTGGGGTGAGGAGTATCCCAGTATCTTTTATAGGAGTAAGCGTGAACTATAAAAACGTCCCTCAAAGAAAACGGAGAAGTGCTCAAAACTTTGGTCTTTCAGGTCAGCCTTTGAACACTTTCCCCTTGCAAAACTGGAGAGTCAGACATGGTGCCGTTCAGAAATAAAAGTGACAGTAGAAAGAACCGACAACTGAATGTTAAACGTAGTCCACTTCCTAAAATCTGGTTTATTATTCAGATGATGTTTCTATCCCACTAGTTGTTTGAACTTCTGAAGTGCTTTCTGAACAATGTTTTTGTGAAAATTGTTTGTGATATTTCTGAATAATCAGGTCATTCTTCTTCTCTGAAGAAGAAAACAGAAGTGGTGAACTTCTTTTTATGACATAACTATTTAAACATTAATAACAGAACAGGAAGTTTCTATATTAATGTGTATTATAGTCCAGAATATTTTCTTGAAGAGTGCCATTACAATTTTGAAAATCTGTAGTAGCTGGATGTGGCTTTAACCCTTGACGATGGGATTTAGTACTTGTTTCTTTTCAGTTTATAGTTTCTGATAGGATGTGGTGAAATCTTAACTTTGAGGACATTATGGGATGGAAACCTGCATCTCATATAGAAAGTAAACTCTGACACATGTTTTTTCCATTGAGCCTCTCTCTTTCCTGCAAGTATAGGCAAGAAACAAGAAGAAAACAGAGGTGACAGGTATATGTGATGTATATCTCCTTCAGCATTCATTATTTTTGTGCATTTGGCCCTCTTTTTAAGTCTCCTTGTTTTACAGTGGACAATCTTCATCATTTCAAGTGATATTTGCACTTGCCACATTTCTTCCCGCCCCAGTAATGCTGTGACATTCTCCATTGGCCCCGTTCTGAATCCACTGACTGAGCTAATCGCACCTGCTGTCATGTTCAGGTGGGCAGCAGCAATTACACTTCCTCCTCCCTTGCACAACACACAGTACGTGCTCCCCTTCCCAGGCACAGGATTGTACTTAACACACTTTTTTGCTGGTGCTGCATTAGAAGTTTAGTCTAATGTTGTTGCCGTGCTTGCTTTGTGCTGTGTACTTGTGCAGCATGAGGTGAGAAATGAGAGCGGCCCATGGCTGACCCTCCTCCTCCTGCACAGGTTACTTGCATTCCCATTACTTAGCAGGAGGTAGTGGGGTGAAATGACTGTGCAGCTTTCAGTCAACTGACAGGGCTTTCGCATAGCTTGGTGACAGCTGCTGCTGCAGCCCGTTAGTGAGCGTAGTGTGCTTTCCAGGAAGGGTTTTGTGGTGGGCTTGTCCTTCCTGTGAGTAACTCACGCTTGCTCAGCAGCTAGGCACTTCCTTCCACGCTTCTTCTTGTTAATCTTACTCCTGCCTCCTGCTTATGACCTCCCTGATGTTGTCCAGACATTTAGTTGCAACCCTGGCAGAAAATACCTCACAGCTGCTGAATACCTCATTGTTGTTATAGCCAGAGCATCATTTTCTAATTCTATAGTTTTGCCATTCAGATTTGCCTACAGCTTTCAGTGGGAAACTCTTCCTACAGCATTTTCCTTACACAGGCTGGTCTTCATCTTTACATGAGGCATCGGCGTATCATGGCAGAGTAAATGCATTAGCATCAGTTTCTCGTTTTAAAAAGCAGTACGCTGCAGGAAGCTTGCATTTATTGGATTTTACTCATTGTGTGGCCAGGTTCTGCTGCTGCCTACTCTGCAAAACTTCTGAAACAGCTTGAAGATTTTCGCTGGACTACTAGATTTCTGTGGCATCAGTGGAGATCAGAGTCTGTCTGTGCCCACACTCACATACAACTCTGTTACTGAAACTTACCTGTCCAACCTGCTCACCAAAGGGACAGGCACTGCTATCAGTAGCTCCCAGTCAGAACCAGTTGGTTGGAACAGGAGAGGAACGCTTTCACTCCACAGTGCATTAAAGGATCTACTTGAGGAGCTTATTGTAACTGATACCTTACTGCGACCTTTTGCAGGTTGCTGTGGACCTTCCAAAGGGCAGTATTTACATTAATTGTCCTTGGTATTGTTGACTACAGATTTTCTGGACCATAGTCAGTGATACTTGCACGTGTTCGTCTATGATTTCCTTATATAGGAAACATAGTTCTACATCTCATTTGCTAGCACTGAGTAATAGCATGGAGTCCTTTTACGAGCAAATATTTCACAGGTAAGTCATGGAGGTGATAATTTTGGCAAGGTCTTTCAAGTTGAGAGATGGGCCCATGCAAACTTCATCAAGCTCAGCAAGGCCAAACAAAAGGTCCTGCAAATGGGTCAGTACAACTCCTAGCATCAATACAGGCTGGGCAGAGAATGGATTGAGAGCAGCCCTGAGGAGAAAGATGTTGGGATGCAAGTGGGTGAAAAGCTCAGCATGGCCCAACAATGTGTCTGGAGCCCAGAAAGCCAACCGTATCCTGGGCTGCATCAAAAGAAGTGTGACCAGCAGGTCAAGGCAGGCAATTCTCCCCCTCTACTCTGGTCTTGTGAGAACCCACCTGGAGTACCTGGCGCGTTCAGCTCTGGAGCTCCCAACATAAACAGGACATGGATCTGTTGGGGGGAGTCCGGAGCAGGGCCATGAAGATGATCAGAGGGCTGGAGCACCTCTCCTACAAATGCAGGCTGAGGGAGCTGGGCTTGTTCAGCCTGGAGAAGAGAAGGCTCCAGGGAGACCGTATAGCAGCTTTCCAGTACCTAAAGGGAGCCTACAGGAAAGGCGGAGAGGGACTTTTTCAAGGGTATGTAGTGATGGGACAAGGGGTAATAGCTTGAAACTGTGAGTAGGTTAGATTAGTTATTAGGAAGAAACTCTTTACTGTGAGGGTGGTGAGGCACCGGCACAAGTTTCCCAGAGAAGCTGTGGAGGCCAGGCTGGAGGGGGGTTGGAGCAACCTGCTCTAGTGGAAGGTCGGAAGGAAGTTCATGGCAGAGGGATTGGAACTAGGTGATCTCTAAGGCCCCTTCCAACCCAAACCATTCTATGATTCTATGAAGTCTTTAACATATGCTACTGAGATTTAGAAGACTATAGAAAAAAAGGAATACAACAATTAACTTTGTTCTAGGGTTTGCTATAAACTGAAGTTCCGTTCTGCCAAAATACCCTGCTGAAAACAGAGAGTTTTAATGGTTTTTTATGACTTCAATAAATATACCACCACTATATATTTTCTTTAACCCAAGTGTAAAACACTAAAAAATTGTAATATTAATCACTCAAATAATTCAAATAGCAGAATCGCATGAATAATAGTGTGACAGCTCTGAAGACTCAAAGAAAATTACTGAATGAGAAACATTTTTCAAGCTGTGGCAAATATCTGAATTCAAATCTAGTTCCTGCAAATTTAACCTGCCCAGCCTTTCACAGCCTTTTTCATTGTTAATTACGTGAATTCATTTAAGCTGCTTGTTAGCCAGAAGTTACATCTTAGTCTTACCAAAAAGCAAGCTTAGTATTACTGCCATTTCAGTTACAGCAGCTGAGACTTCATTGTCTTAATTTTAATTGTGGAAGCCTATGTTCACATCTCCATTCCCAGGGTTCGCCCAAGAATCTGTGTTTCTTTTCTGAATACTTGTGAGAAGTGAAATAGTACTCTAATTGGAAATAAGATAATATACGCTCTTGACAGGCAGATTTCCTGGACAGGATAAACAATTAACAGTTGGATTACTCTTTTTTGAAGAGGAATTACTGAAGTTACTGAATTGTTAAGCCTTTTCTGGTTCATGTTGATGACCTGCTCACCCATATAGTCATAGGATCATAGCAGAATTCAGGTGAGAAGGGTCCTTAAGAACACTGTCTTTCAAGCACCTTCTGGAAGCAGAGTCTGATGCTGGTGCTGATGAAACCAGGTTGCTCAAGATTTTGCCTAATCACCCCTTGAAAAACTCTTTGTTTGAGCAGCTTTCTTTGCTACCTGCTGGTCATACTGGCAGAAAAGTTTCTCCTTATGTCCACCCTGAGCATCTCTAGTTTCAGCTGATGCTGTTGCCTCCTGCCCTCCTGGCAGATACTATTGTGGAAAGCTTGTCCCTGCCCCCTCAGTCACTGCCCTGTAGGTGAGGCGCTGTTAGATGCCCCAAAGCCACCTCTGCTCCAGCTTGAACCAGACCCAACCCTACACATGTCTAAATACTGGACTTAAAACAACAGCAGGGTTAAACAGACAAAAAAATGTATATGCAGTAATCAACTAAAGATTGTAAAAAATAATAATAAAATAATCATAGAATCACTGGTTCACAGGATGGCCAGGTTTGGAAGGGACCTCTGGAGATCATCTAGTGCAATACCCTGCTACAACGTGTTCTCCTAGAACTGGCTGCACAAAATCGCATCCAGGAGCATTTTGAATGTCTCCAGAGAAGGAGACCCCACAGCCGCTCTGGGCAGCCTGTGCCAGGGCTCTGTCACACTCAAAGTAAAGAAGTTTTTCTTCATATTTAGATGGAATTCCTGTGTTGCAGTTTGTGCCCCTTGCTCCTCCTGCTGTCACTGGGCACCACTGAAAAAGAGCCTGGCCCCATCCTCTTGACATATTTTTATTATTGACATACTCTTAAGATATTTGTATGCATGGATAAGATCCCCTCTCAGACTTCTCCAGGTGAAACAGGCCCAGCTCTCTCAGCCTGCCCTCATAAGGGAAAGACTCCAGACCCCTCATCATCTTTGTAGCCCTCTGTTGGACCCTCCCCAATAGTTCCCTGTCTCTCCCAAACTGGGGAGCCCAGAACTGGGCACAGCACTCCAGATGGGGCCCCACCAGGGCAGGATAGAGGGGGAGGATCACCACCCTCAATCTGCTGGCCGTGTTCCTCCTCATGCACCTCAGGATCCCATTGACCTTGGCTGCAAGAACACATGCTGGCTTGTGGGCAACTCGCTGCCCCCCAGGATTCCCAGGTTCTCTGCAGAGCTGCCTTCAGGCAGGTCACCCCAGCCTGTACTGGTGTGTGGAGTTGTTCCTCTCTCGGTGCAGGACCCTACACTTGCCTCTGTCGAGCTTCCTTAGGTTTCTCTCTGCCCAGCTCTCTGGCCTGCCCAGGTCTCGCTGGATGGCAGCGCAGCCTTCTGGGGTATCATCCACTCCTCCCAGTTTTGTATCATCCGCAAACCTGCTGAGGGTGCCTCTGTCCCTTCATCCAGGTCACTGATGAATAAGTTGAACAAGAGTGGACCCAGTGCTGACCCCTGGGGAGCACCACTAGATACAGGCCTCCAGCCAGACTCTGCACCTCTGATCACAACTCTCTGAGCTCTGCCATTCAACCAGTTCTCAATGCACCTCACTGTCCGCTCATCCAACCCAACACTTCCTGAGCTTATGGTAGATAGTGTCAAGAGCCTTGCTGAGATCAAGGTAGACAACACCCAGCGCTCTCCCTTTGTCTACCCAGGCAACTGTTCCATCATAGAAGGCTATCAGGTTGGTCAGTCATGATTTCCCCTTGGTGAATATGTGTTGACTGTTCCTGATAACCTTCTTTTCCTCCACATGCTTCCAACACCTTTCCAGGGACAGAGTTAAGGCTGACCAGCCTGTAGTTTTCTGGTTCCTCCTTGCCCTTTTTGAAGACTGGACTAACACTGGCTTTCCTCAAGTCTTCAAGCACATCTCCTGTCCCCCATGACCTTTCAAAGATGGTGAAGATTGGCTTAGTAATAGCATCTGTCAGCTTCTCAACACTTGGCGGTGCATCTCATGAAGGGCCAATGGATTTGTGGTTGTCATGTCTGCCTAAATGATCTCTAACAGCATCATCCTTGACCAGGGGAAAGTATACCTTTCTCCAGACTTTCCTTCTTGCCTCAAGGTCTAGCATTCCTGAACATCTGGCCTTGGCAGTAAACACTGAAGCAGAGAAGTCATTCAGTAAATCCATTTTGTCTGTATCCTTTGTCAGCAGTGCATCCACCTAATTTGGCAGCAGGTCCACATTTTCCCTGGTCATCCTTTTCCTGCTGATGTACTTAAAGAAGCTCTTCTTGTTGTTCTTGACATCCCTCACCAGCTTTAATTCCAAATGGACCTTAAACTTCCTTGTAATATCCCTGTGTGTTCTGACAACATTCTTATATTCATCCCAGGTGGCCTGTCCCTTTTTCCACATTCTGTAAACTTCCTTCTTCTGAATGAATTTTGCCAGAAGCTGCTGTCTCATCCACACAGGTCTCTGGCCCCTTTTGCTTGATTCCTTACTCATAAGGATGCAGCTACCTTGAGCTTGGACGAAGTGATGCTTGAATACTAGCCAGCTCTCTTGCACCACCCAACCTTCCAGAGCCCTAAGCCATGGGATTCCTCCCAGCAGCTCCTTGAAGAGGTCAAAGTTAGCTGTCCTGAAGTCCAGGATTGCAATCCTACTTATTGCCATGCTTCTTCCATGCAGAATCCTGAACTTCACTATCTCATGGTCAGTGCAGCCAAGGCTTCCACCGGCCTACACATGTCCAAGCAGTTCTTCCTTATTTGTTAGCACAAGGCCCAGCAACACACCTCACCTTACTGGCTCCTCCACCAAAAAGAGATTGTCAACACTCTGCAGGAACCTCCTGGACTGTGTGCGCCTACCTGTGCTGTCCTTGTAGCAGATACCAGGGAAGCTGAATTCCTCCGTAAGAACCAGGGTCTGCACTGAAAAAGAAACATAACTATAGTCATTCTATGGTAACAGAACAGTGTGGAAAGTTTTGCCTATATGTTAAAAATATATACTTTTTTTTCCCCTGTCTTGCTAAAGGGTGAAAAATTGCTACAGCTTTTTGTGTTTCCCCTTTTTCCTCTACACAGATTTCCTCATCTTCACTGCAGATAAAGACGGCTCCATCAGCAAACAGTTTGGCATTGAGAGGAAGTAGAATTTTCAGCCTGGGAAGGACAGATGGTTAAAGGATGCATTTTTCACTTTTAGGAACGCCTCTCCCATTGGTACCCAAAATGCACAAACAATTAGCTGGAAGGAAGGTGAACAGTAACAAGGGCAATTTGCCTGTTGCTTGTATTGCGTGGTTATGCCCTCACACTGTCCATGGGACTGTTGAAAGATCTGAACATGATTCAGCAACAAGCAAGTATCAGCAGCTGAGGCTGAATATGGTGAACAGCTAAGGAGCCCAGTATATGCTCCTTCATCACTGCCATCTTTGGGAGGCAGTCCTCCTACCCACCTGGGAGCACTAGATGCCAGATGATTCCCTTGAGCCTCTGGAGTATGTGTTACCTGTTCTGTGATTCTTGACCGCACGCAGGTCTTCAACCACTGCAAGGTCAGGAAGGCTCTCTGTTCCGCTGTTAAGGAGGACTTAAAAAAAAAACCACTTCAACTCACCTTCCACTCACTTTATGAAGTTTCAGCTTGATGTTAGTTAGCCACAGTGAAAATGTGGAACTTATTTTATGTATGTTAAAACATGTTAAAATATGAGACTGTTGAGATGTTATATATGAACTTGTCTGTCAGATTTGTAGCCAAGTTACAATAGATAAACTAAGAACCTGAATATATTTTACCCATTTGAGTGAAATCTGAGCATTGGCATGATTATGTGATGCTGCAGGTAAAACAGCTCAGGATCTGGACTAGGAAAACTTGGCATAACTGGTGCAGAGATCAGGAAACATCAGTTATTATCACTAGAAGAACTCAGATAGAATCATAGAGTCATAGAATGGTTTGGGTTGGAAGGGACCCTTAAACATCACCTAGTTTCAACTGCCCTGCCATGGGCAGAAGCAACATCCTTCACTAGACAAGGCTGCTCAAAGCTGCCCCAGCTTGACTTTCAGGGATGGTACATTCACAGCTTCTCTGGGCTACCTGTTCCTGTGCCTGATCACAGTCATTGTAAAACATTTCTTCCTAATATCTAATCTAAATCTATCCTCTTTTAGTTTAAGACCATTACTCCTTGTCCTATTGCTACAGGCCCTACTAAAAAGTCTCTCCTCACCCCTCTTGTGAGTTCCCTTTAAGTATTGAAAGGCTGCTATAAGGTGTTCCCAGAGCCTTCTCTTCTCCAGGCTGAGCAAGCCCAACTCTCAGCCTGTCTTCATAGGACAGGTGCTCCAGCCCTCTGGTCATCCTCATGGACCTCCCCTAGACCCACTTTAACATGTCCATGTCTTTCTTGCTTTGAGGATCCCAGAACTGGATGCAATATTCCAGGTGGAATCTCCTGACAGCAGAGTGAAGGGGGAGAATCACCTCCCCCTACCTGCTGAGCATACGGACCAGGACTGAGGAAGGCTGGACGGGATTCACAGGCAGAAGAATCATCTATATTCTGATTTTTGCAGGTCTGCTGGCCTGCTGATGGATTAGACTTATTTTGTGTGTTTAAGTGGATTACCCACTTTCAGGCTAGGAGGATCACACTGTAAGATGCTGTGTGGCATATTTTAATCCAATACATGGGTATATGCTGTTAGTAGTAGAGATTATAAAAACGGATTTATCATATTTTCAAATCTTTAATTTTATAAAAAGTGCTATGAGTATTTTTTAGGTAATGTTTTTTATGACTATATATGGAAACTTATTTTTATTAAAGTAGAAAAGTTAAGGAATGAGAAGTTTATAGAATTCTTCTTACCAGTCATGTTTGATAGCAGAATTTAAATGGAAAGAAGTGTTAAAATGTCATTTTTTAAATGTAGCTGTGCAAATGAGTTTTAGGAATGGATAAATTCCTAAGTCCAAATAAATATAATAAGTACTATACATGCAGCTAACTCAGAGGACAAGAACTTGACTGGCGAAGACTATGGCTGAAAAACAGAACCTTGGAAGGCCAAAGCCATTTTTTTTTCCATTCCAAGATCCATTTTATATTCTTCCAATTAGGATATGTAACAGTTTCTTCTTGCCTTCCTTGGGGTGGAATGGGCCCATTTTCAGGCACAAGGAGTAGATGTTTTGGTGCATAAACATCAGATTGCCTGGGATGTTCAGGATCCTAGGTCCTGCTCTTCAGTTCTCTGCTAACTCTGGAGAGAACAGGATCCTACCCTAATACAAATCTTCACTATTTCCTTTTAGTTCAGCTGTACCGTGTGTACCAGCTGTTCCTCAGTGTGGAAGGGCCGGGAAATACTGCTCTTAACTTCTGTCTAATTCTTATGTCAAGCAGGTCTGGATTCTTAGGATCAACATCACCTTTAATAACACAGCGGTCCTCCTCAGAGTACCTTCATTCAATTTCAGGTTTTGCGCTGTCAGCTTGATTGTGTGAGGATTTGCATCTTTCTCCCTTAAGGGCTGGGTTTCTATTTTGACTTTCTGCCACAGAAAGTCTGGTCAGGGATTAATGCCTGAAATTCTGTGCTGCTAGATGCAACACTAGTGTTTGTAACACCTCAACAGAAGCAAGGTGAGACCTGCTTTAGAAGGAAATTGTAGCAAACGCACCCTCTAAAAATTTATCAGGGGAAACAGCTTGGAGTCTTGTGCAGCTAACTTGACATTTTATTTGTTGTGCTGATCATCTTTTCCTTTTTTTCTCTGTAATGTTGCACAAACACTTCAAGAGAGGTACGTTATCACCATATTGAGCAGAAGACTCTTTGGCTTCATCTACTGGTTGGAAGAATCATGTGAGCAATTCCTGGTCATAGGGGAATCCAGGAAGATATATGCAATCTGGCTTACTTAGCACTTTTTAATATCATAGTTTCCTGATTTCCAAAACATTCTCAATGTTACCTGAGAAGGAAGTGTGTGGTGATGCAGGCTACCTGCATTTAGTGTTTCCTTGCTGGTGAACCATTCCTCCTGGCCACTGTACCTCTCTGTAGGGCAGCTTGTGACAGTGTGCTGGGAGGGTAGTTTTAGTGGTATAAAGGCAAAACTCTTTTCCATACCTGCCACCAAGTAATCTCTGGGATCTTTACTATTTCCTGACATTGAAGGAAGTGATTACTGTGTATAGTAACTATCTGGCTTTGCTTCTGAAAAATCAAGAGAATCTCCTCTAGAGACCGTAAGCATATGACAAATGTTTGTGTTGGATTTGTTGGTTGTTTTTTTTTCCAGAAGAATTACTGTTTTGCAGGACTCAGTGATTTGAGTTATTCTGCTTGTAGGACATCTGCCTCCCATCCTTTACTTTGGCAGCCTGTATGTCTCCACATGCTGACACTCATTTTTAAAGCCAGTAGGACCAGAGAAATTAACGTTACACCACTGTTTATTGTTCTGTTCCCAAATCCTTATAATCTGTGTGCTGCAGCACTGTTTCTGCTGAAGGAAAGAATGTCTGTTGAGCAGATATGCTTTTGAAAACCTCCTGCCTAAATCCATCATATTATCATGCACAATGGAATTATGAAGAAATATTCGTGTCTTCAAGGCTCTTTGGAGGTGAAAAAATTGTATGTATTAACTACTGTGACATTAGAAGAACATTAGGTTTGTTGATAAATTGAGAGCAAATACTGGCAAGAGTACAGGTGGCAAGCAAGAGATGCTTGGTTTGATGGGTAAAGCTGTATTCATTTTTTTCAAGAGAAGAACCAATTTCATCAGCAAAAGATTATCTAAAGGAAAGAGCCACTGAGACATTATCTCAGTATGCCTTGATGAGACACTCTTCTGACCATGAGCAACCTCGTAACTAATCATATGCCAGAGGTTTTGACTACTGAAATAACAGACCAAAGTAAAATAGAAAATTAGAAGAATGACACACACAAAAAAAATCAGTCCTGCAACAGCTGCTGGCTTTCCTCAGGCTCTATGGTCTCTATGTATATACAAACTTCTTTCTTGCAGAGTCTTAATTGCCCTGCCTTGTAGGAGACTGACCACAGGGTCTCGTATCTGAAGTGAGCATTGACTAAAATCAGCTCCACAGAAACATCTTCAGCTGCACAAGTGTAGCAGAGATACGTGTTCCCTGCTCTGTGACTGCCTAGCGACAGTTGCTGGCATAGATTCATATGTGTTGCTTCATGGATTACTCCTGGGAAGGGACCCTGTGCAACAGGCATGATATGATTGCCTCCATCTCCAATAATAACCCTAATCAGAGGGTGGTCAGAACTTTTAGTCAAAAACCGCTGTGACAGAATTGTTGATAATATTCCTCAAACTATATCACTGTTTTTATTTTCCAACTGATTAGGTTCAGTGTCTGGCCTTAAGAAAATAGTCTCAAAAAAAAAAAAAAAAAAAAAAGAAGAAAAAAAAAAAAGGCAAATCTCACCGTAAAAGTCGGAGCATCTTTCCACTGCCTTTGATATAGTCTTGCAAACAATTTTTCAATTTATTTGAAAAAACAAACAAATAAACAAACAAACCTGTTTTCTCTATACTTGCCCTGAACCTGACTTTCCTCTCCCTTTAGTTGGATTCAAGACCAAAGCACCTCTACTTTCTGGACAGGGTCACGATAATGGGGTGCAGGTGCGAACAATTGTTCCCTGTACTGCAGGCACTGAGCTGTAGTTAGGATTAAAGGCAGGGAAGTGGTGCCCTGGGAAACGGGAATGTGTAGTGATGATCCAGGAGTCTTTTGCAATGCCCTATCAGCCCTTGGTCCACGTTGCCATAAAGTCTGTGTCTGATGTCACTAAGAGTATAGAAGAGGTGACTATAAGAACAAATAAATAGCCAAAAGGTTCATTTTGTTAATACAGTGAACAATGGGTCTCCAATATTATAGACTGCATAGAAGTGAGTATTCATATTTCCAGTTAGTATATGTTGGTGGGTTTACTTTGAAATCAATAAATCTGTATAAATCAAGTATTCAGTATGCATGAATTTGTCCTGTGACTTAATTAAAAAGACCTAATTCTTTGATACATGCAGGAGATCTTTGCGTGGATTTTGTCATTAGTCTGTTGATTGCCTTTTCATTGTTCCTTTAGTGGCTAGTCTACAGTAAGGATTTTAGAGAGTGTTCAGTTTGAATGTAATTAAAATGCTAGTATGTTTCATGTACCCTTTTTAGTGTCAGAGCAAAAACACAAGGCTGCACAGCAGAATACTTTTTTAAATCAAGGGCCTTATTTCCAAATGTGCTGGAAAATTGGTGGAAATTAGAACTTTGAACATGAGCAGGTGGAGGCGTTCCACTTTTGAAAAGCAGCTCCTAAAGGCTTACATATCAATTTAATGTGCTGCTGGGGTGCAAATAGCCACTTGTTGACTCCATACAAACACAAATGAATACACACCTTAGAGGCATTTACAGGTGGAAATAACTACAGACCGACTGCATGAGTTGAGGTTTTTAAGCACCAAAGGTCAAGCTGTATAACTTTTATCCTTATTGTTTTTATCTTCTTTTTTTAATTTCTTCTTTATCTTTTTTTTTCTTTCCTCCTAAATGAAGCCAGAAGTCTCTCAGTTACATGAATGAAATTCATCAAGAGAATGGCTTCTCTCAGTTTACCGCTTTCCCGTTTTCTGCTTTGCAAACATTACAACCGACAGCTTTAATTTTTTTCCTTTGTAACACTTTATTTGATAATGAAAAAATAAGAAACAAATATTTTCAGTTCTGAATTTCCACATTAGGAGGGAAAAGTCACCAAACCCTTTTTTTTTCCTATAAGATTTCTGGTCAAACAACATCAAATACTTCAGATAGAGATCAAGTTCCTTCTCATTTCAGTGAAGTTTGATACTGTCTCATGTTAGGTCTGAAATCTCTGGAGGTGAACCTCTTCACTGACATCAGTTGTGTTTCTTTTCTAAGACACAGATGTGCTGTGGTCAGTAATATGCAGTAATTTGTAGCAGTAATTTGGACTGCTAACTAGTCCAAACTATGACGCTTACGAGGCCTCAGCAGAATGTTACCATGACCAAGGCAATTGTTTGTTTATAAGTCAATTTTTGTGCATCTCTTTCAGCCATTATTTTAAGATCTGTTGTGAACAATGCCTGAATGTATATGATGTTTTTTTAGATTGTGGCATTTTGTCAGGGATTTTGCTGTTATTTCCTATCCAAATTAGGAGAAATATCTTATCAGCATCTTCCACTGACATTTTCCCTTTGCAAAGCAACTTGCAGTCTTTATAGTCAACAGCATTCTCTTTTATTTTTTATAGGGAGATTTGTTTGTTCATTTCATTCCCTCACCATGAACTCATGTTATCACTATAACCTTGCAAGTTATGGTAAGAAACGTGTGCACATCATTATTATTTGTGTTTTTCCAGATACTTGTTTTCTTGCAATATCCTGAGATGTCTGTTACTAGGATTATATCTGGCTGAATTACACTCTGTTCTTGTAATAGTGGCATGAATATTGCACAAAAGCCTCACACTCTTCTTACTGCTTTTTCCTGGCAGTCATATGGAAGATTTTTAGCTCAGCCTTATCAAATTTCTAATGTATTCCAGCCTTGCATCCACTGGCATATCTCCAGCATTTGAGAAATATTCAGGCAAAGATATTTTTCCTATGTAGATGTAATATTGAGTAGCCAGTTTCAGGGATATTCTAAAAACTAGTTAGTTCTGAAATATCCCTGGAAGACACAAGTTATGTTCCTGTATCTTTTTTTTTGCCTTTGCTTCTGTAGAAATCCATGTGATTATTTTATATGAATTCATATTACTTATATTTAGTGGATTTTATGCTGATGGATTTGCTGATCCAGACTCAATTTCATTTCTGCTTTGTCTTACAAAGAGTATTTGAACAGTTCAGCACTCTTACATGGCCACAGTTATTTCTGGCTTGAAGTTCTGGAGGAAGCATGCCTGTGGGAAAAAAATTATGTGAGAAGGTAAAGATACTGATGAGATTCTCCCCCATCACCAAAAGGCTTGAAAAAAAAACCCAACCATTGAAAGAATTCTACCTCAACCCATTAAGTTTTCATAGTTTTGATTGTGTAGTTGTCAGTGAATTGTGCAGTGCTTTTTTTTTTTCACTTTTTTTTTTTTAATACTTAACAGACTCCTCATACTTAAAGGAGACTTTTATATTGTCCATGAAGATATGTGGGTCTAGCCACCAACATGAAGACTCTCCTTTGCTTCAGCTTATTACAACCATTAGGAGTCATTACTGTGCTAACAAAATGTAAAATGAACGGGTAAAACAGCCAAAGCTGTAGGAACAGGCATTTCTGTATCTGCCTGGCACAGAAATTCTTGGTGTTAACATGGGAGTTTGTTCTCCTTTGAGAAGAGGAGCTGTTGAATCTAGATCTATGACACTTTTACCTCTAGGTGGTGGATAAATAAACTTCTGAAAAGTAAGATGATGACCAAATTGCAAAGTATATTTGAATGTTTTCCCATTTTATTGGGAAAGTCCTGGGTTTCTGTCTGCTACTCGTCATCAACTAGTAGTGGAAGTGGACTCTGGGTTTTCAGGTTGGCTATGCTTTTTAACTCTGTCATCCAAGAGATTACCCACTGACCACAGCACTTCTGTGTCTTAGAAAAGAAACACAACTGATGTCAGTGAAGAGGTTCGCCTCCAGAGATTTCAGACCTAACATGAGACAGCATCAAACTTCACTGAAATGAGAAGGAACTTGATCTCTATCTGAAGTATTTGATGTTGTTTGACCAGAAATCTTATAGGGAAAAAAAACGGTTTGGTGACTTTTCCTTCCTAATGTGGAAATTCAGAACTGAAAATATTTGTTTCTTATTTTTTCATTATCAAATAAAACATATGTTGACTAGTGATCTAAACATGTCCAGGTTTTTTTTATGCAAATCTGTTAAGAGGACTGCAGATCTCCAAATGAGAAGCGCAGATCTCCAAATGAGATGCACAGACCTAAAACCTGCAAAGTTGTAGGTACACTTTCAATTTTTTCCCCAGCTTTTGCCAAATCTGGATGTAACAGAAAAGACATGATAAAGCAATGTCCATAATTGAAAATAATAATAATAAATTCTTCATTATTTTTAATTGCTTATGAAGATTACAGGTTCTAGTGGGAAATTAAAGTATTTGTTAGCTTTTTTCTATAATCAAACCAGCCCATGTTATTGTTCACAGTTATGAAGTTTTTAGTAAAGGTATTTTAGAACGCTAGCAATTCTTCTCCAAGCAACCCTAAAGGAGTTGTCATTGATCAACTGATTTATTGTCTTATGCTTATGTAAATGTATGTTTGGTTGCATAGTACTGGGAACACTGAATGTCCTTAAACAATAATGATACTCAACTAGATCCCATTCTATAGCTCTGACATGAAGATGTAATTTTAATACCAGGCTATTTTGAGATAAATTGAATATTTTGCAGCTGTTACACTTCAAAAAGCCAAGCTGAGGTGCACCCACTGTGCTTGTTGCAATGTTACCTGAGGTGGCTTTAACATAATTTCTCATTGCCTGAATGGCCAGATTTATACCAATAGCAACACACATCATTTAGCCAGTGTCTTCACTGAAGCACACAGCAGTATTTGTTTTGCATTAATCTCTAAAGGACAGGTTTCATTGAACTGCCCATATAAGTTAGTGTGACATGGCCAGAGTTCTACAGATTTATTGAACAAACTTAGCAGTGGGGATAGTTGCTTGGTAATACCAAATAAATGCCACTATTTCAGACACAGCTTACTGCAACCACTGGGCCCTGTTACCAGATAGACATTGAAAGTGACTTACGGATGTTTCATCACTGTCTATCCAATGCAAACCTCAATGCACAAAGCCGTGTGAAATAATCTAAGAAAATCAGGAAATTTGTATCTCACATGCTTCAATGCTCTTTTTCTTCGTTATACAGCTTCTGCAAATGTTGCTTAGCTTGAATAATCCTTTTGAAGGCAATAGAGTTAGCAAAAAATTGGGTTAGATTTTGGAAATAAGGGTTTCCTTTTCTTCCTTAAAAAACAAAACAAAACAAAACCAAGGCAAGTATATGTAATTGCTATGTTTGTATATTGCTGTCCAAGTAAGGCATGCCTATAATATTCAATAAAATGCACAAAACCTTTATTTTCCTCCCATGAGCTAGGGTATATGGACAATGCAATTGCCTTATATAAAGCCCAGCATTTGAAATGTGTATACATTTCCTTAAAATACTAATGCAAAATAATATGGAGTGGGAGGGGTAGGATTTATTGAGGCAATGGTAAGGAGATGGCTGCAGATTTTTCAAATATTTATTAATAGGCTCTTTTGTGGCATCCATTACCATAGTAACAGAACGTCTCATGCAGTCATGACCTCATTCTTTGCTTTTCCAAAGGTAAACAGATGGGAACTGAAATGCACGGATGAAAAGACTGAAAACCCAAGGTCAGAACTCGACTTCTACACCAAAGACAGTACTAAAATCTCGTTCTCTGAAGCCCTAGTCCATTGTTTTAACCCTGTGGTGGTTTAACCCCTGCCAGAAGCTAAGCACCGTGCAGCTGCTTGCTCACTCCACCCCTTCCCCACTCCTGGCGGGATGGAAAGGTGACCTGGAATAATGTAAAAACTGGTGGCTGAGATAAACAGTTTAATAATAAGAATAAATAATAATATAAATAATAAATAATAATAATAGCAATAATAATATAGAATAAGAAGTAATATAATTTGTTATGATGATGAGCATTATGATGAATTATAGGTAATAAGAACAACAACAGCAATATTGTAACGGAGCAGAGATGGAGAGAGGGAGTAAAAGCTAAGGGAAGAAACCCAAGTGTTGCACAGCACAGCGGCTCACCACCCACTGACCGTGCCCAGCCAGTCCCCCAGCAGCAATTGGTGGCCCCCAGCAAACTCCCAGTTTATATACAAAGCGTGACATTCTGTGGTATGGAATATGCCTTTGGCTAGTTGGGTCAGCTGTCCTGGCTGGGTCCTTCCCAACTTCTTGCACACCTGCTCAGTGGCAAAGCATGAGAAACTGAAAAGTCCTTGACACAGGATAACCACTACTTAGCAGCAACTAAAACATCAGTGTGTTATCAACGTTATTCTCATATTAAATCAAAACCAGAACACAGCACCAGCTACTAGGAAGAAAATTAACTCTGTCCTCAGTCAAAACCAGACAAACCCAAACTCATCTATTCTTTTACTGAAAGACAAATTAATTAATTAATTATGCATCAAATAAATAAATAGTAATGTTTTTCGCTCTTTAGTGTTTTCCAAATCATCTCACTTGACTGATTTACCTACATCAGAGAAAAGGAAGAGACAGCGTCTGTTATTTGAAATGTTCTGAGAGAATCGTTTAAAAAAGTTTTCACAGAGTCTCGAATGAGGAATTCTGCCTCAGTGTGAGGGTGCAGAAGACTGACTGGATAAACCTGGAAATGTCACAATAAATTCTCTCTCTGAGTAATATGGAACGTCCTTAGTTAAAAACAGAATATCTGATTCAGACAGAACATCTGAGTGTCATAAGTAAAAACGAGCTAGTCACAGAAGAATAGATAGAGCATGAATAAATTCACAAACTAAGTATCTTTCCTTACAGTTAGATTTTCTCAAGAGTATCCCTACTGGGAAAGCTCAGCATCCTCTTGTGCTGATGAGTATACAGGTTTCAGCAACTGTTGCCTTTGTTGTAGAACGTTTGAAGTGGGCCACAGGATGGATTTCCCTCGTGGGTGTGGGCAGAGTGAGGCTAAATCATGGAAAATAAAGTGTATGTGCTAACATTCCAGCACTGAGCAGATGAGTCCCTGAATTCCTGTCCCAGAGCAATCCCGCAAAATGAGCTAGAACCTCGCCCTAAAAGGCTTCTTTTTGAGAGCACAGTTCCTTGTTTCGCTTAGGTCCAAAGCTACCTCTGCTCTAGTCCCTGGGGCAGGAAGAGATGTGCTGCAAACAATGAATTATCCTTAATGCCTTCCTACACCACTTCCATTAAGCTGACATTACCACTTATTGCAACAGTTATACGATTAGCACAATTTTACCTTTGCACTGCAAGATTCAGTTAAACATCTGATTAGCAGAAATATTTACGTTAGTTTTTCCACCTGCTTGTGAATGAGGGCACTAAACCTTCCTTGTCAACAGAGTAACCTGTGCATGTGAGCAAAACAACAGCACATTTCAATTATCTTGATCAAGACTTTAAGCCGAGTGTATTTCCTGCTTAATTTTGGATCACAGATGTAGAACAGTGAATCAGTTAAATTATTTATTTTCTTGTTTTGGGATGTTTAAAAAATAGTTCTGAGACAAAGAAAACTGTTTTTACATCACAAACTGATTAATGGGGCGTAAGACAAAAAAAAAAAAAAAAAACCAGTGCAAGGGATAGATTATGTTGAACTTCCACAATAGGAAGAAATTTGGAATGGTTTATACATCATTTCTATAGGATTTTAACATCTGATCAGCATCAATACTGCATGTTCCTCTCAAAATGAAAATTTCTAATTGAATTTGTTTGGAAACTGCTTAAATACTTAACCAGGGGATGACATGAGTGACTACACCTGTCAGACTGATTACAGCGTTTGTAGAGTGTTAGTTCTCCCTCACGAACATTCCACAAGGCATAACACTATAGCAGCACTGTAAGACCCAGAATAATTTGAAAATTATATTGGGGCAATCCATAATAAATCCATATTAAGGGTATCAGCATTTCAAAAGTGAATCGTGAAAACAAACACAGCATAATTTGAAAGAAATTTTATTTTCAGAAATTCCAGGATATTTCCACATAAAGTTTTCCTCTTCTCACTGGAAAAAAAACCTGGTCACGGTGTCGGGTGTTTCCTCCTCTACAAGACATCACCCTGGTGGCTTTGTCAGCACCTCGTTCCACTGTCAGTGTGCTGCAGCAGGGTTTTCCTGTGGAGGAGGTGCTGGCCAGCATGGCCCAGGGGCTGCAGGGGCCCTTGACCGATGGTGGAGACATGGGGCCTGGGAAAAGGGCATGAAAAGAAGGGAGAAAGCCAGTGCTCAGAGCCTGTGTCACAGAAATAGTTATTTTATTGTCTTTTTCCACATACAAGGCTTGCTGGAGACTGGCTCGCGCCGCCAGTAGGACCACTCGTGCAGGGCTGGGGACGTCCAGGGCATCAGGTGGCCCTCCCTTTGGGGGGCGCCAGGGTCCCCTGGGGCAAGTGAGTCCTCCCTGTCCCGGACAGGATCCAAGGGCTGCGCGGCTGCCCTGGGGCAGAGGGACCAGCCACCACCTGTGCCTGCCGCGGCGCCTCCGGGGGCTGCTCCTGCTCTGCAGGGACGGGCGCAGGTGAGCGGTGGCCGAGACCCCTGTGGAGGGCGGCCTCTGACGTGCCGGCTTCCTCCTGGCTGGGGGAGCGTGGCAGGGCTGCTGGAGGAGGCCAGGCTGAGCTGAGAGTCCCCTCGTGGGAGGTGGTGCGGCTGGAGCTGGAGGAGCTGGAGCTGGAGGGTGGAACTGGCCACAGGCCTGTTGTCCCTGTCCCCCACAGCATGGGAGTGCAGCAGCCTCTGGGCCTGCTCGCTGCAGTACTCCACAATGATACGATGATGCTGTTGACCAACCATGCTGTATATTCCTCGAGGATGTCCTGCAGTATCTGGACCATAATCTCCTGATCAGGACCAGAGCAGAGGCAGTGCAGGATGAATGCCTCTGCATATATTGCCATCCACCATCGGGCCCCAAATATTCTGCCAGCTCGTGGCGCAGCCAGGGCCGCAGGGGATCCAGGAGGTGCTGATGTCTTTGAAAAGTTCTGCCCAGACCTGGGGCAGGAGGCCACCCACAGCCTCTGTCCTCGCAGCTCTCTGCTCACTGGGACGCATCCTCTGTGGAGAGGACAGATGGGACACCACAGGCGAAGGGCGATAGTTTTCGGCCAGGCGGGTTGGGAGCTCCACCTCCTGGCTGCCGCATCTTGTGACTCATATGGGTTGTGTTCTCCCCAGACGGTAGGTACGTGAAGTTTGCCTGCAAAGAAAAACTTGAGCAGCCTCCGTCGGGTCTTCTGCAAAGGGGGCATGAGGGATTCCTCTTTACCCAATGCATGATGCAACGCACACAGAACTGGTGGTTACAGGGCACCACATAAGCGACCATCATTTATAACGTCCTGGAAGAGTGGGGCAGATCCACTCTGTCTCCATGACCATGTCTGCTTGTTGCGTTCATTGGGGAGAGCTGATGAGGAGAGCAGATTCCCCATCACTGGATCACACACTGCAAAACAGAGAGAGGCCATGGTCACTCCTGCCTCGGGGAAGGGAGGGAGGAAGGAATTTCCAGTGCCCCTCAAGGAGGGACACCCTCCCAGCTTCCCATCCCCTCACCTGCCCCACGCCACCCCGGGGACGGTTCCCCGCACAGGGCTCACCTGGCTGCTGCAAGCACAGCCCGCGGTGCCCGGCGCCTGATCCAGGCAGGGCCGGGGAAACACAGGCGATGGCTCTGGATGGACACCGAGAGCTGCCGGCGGCAACCCCCGAAGCACCACCCAGCACCAGGAGAAGCCTCACCCTCCTCAGACCTCGCAGGCACGCTGGGCAGGAGGCCAGGCACGAGCCAGACTGGCCCAGGCTCGTGCCGGTGCCCGAGATAAGCGGTGAGGGGATTGAGGTCACAGACCATGGCTGGCTGATGTCACAGTGGTTGACGCTGGGTGACGCCAGCTTCCAGAACACGGTGATGTGCACAGCGGGCCTTCCGCCCCCACAGGCACACAGCATCAGGAGAGAAAGAGAATACCATTTCTTGTTTTCACCTTTTACATTCCTGTGTGGCTCTAGCTTGTCCCTGCAACCCGCGCCGTGGCTGTGTTTCCCACCCCCGCTCCTGCCACCTCTCACAGGTCCCCTGCGAGGGGGAGCGTGGTGGGACCAATCTGCGTGGACCACTGCCCGTGCCTGAATAACGCCTCCCGCAGCTGGCTGCCTTTCGCTGTGCAGTGCCAGGATCTGCAGGAGGAGCTGGGCGCTCGGTGGGCAGCCCTGGGCCAAAGTCTCCCAGCCTGCTGGGTTGTGCCCCCACCTGCAGGGAGAAGCCTAAAGGGGCACTTTGCTCCAGCCCCATCCACTCCCGCTGGCACTCGCCCACAGTGCCGGGTCCCTCTCCGCTTACCAAGCTTGCCACCCTTCTGTTAGCTCGTGCTCCTGCCCAGCTGTTGCCTTGGTGGTCCCCAAAAGCACCAGCAATGGAGCCGGAACTGCTTTACGCCGGGGGAGTTTTGTTACTGTCTTGCCAGAGTATGGTAGAAGGGCGCAGACGCCCTGCTCATGCCCCCAGGGAGGCAGGATGGATTCCCACATGGGCCGTGCTGTCCCATCATCCCTTCTTGCCTCTGCCTTTCAGATAATTTCTAGTCATTGGTCATGGGAGAGGTCTCCATCCTGAGAATGTCCCTGAAGTGACGAGGACCTCGCCACAGTGACAGCATCGAGGCATCTGAATGAAGTAAATCTGCACATTTACAATGTTCCCCACGGTTCTGGTGTGCCACTAGACTGGCCTTCTCCTTCTGCCTTCCCTCATGGTTTGAAAAGTTGTCCTAATCGTAGGAAGACTTAAGGATTTGAAGGGTGCCAGCAAGCTTTGACCGTTGACACCCCATTGCTGACAATTGAAAGCCCCTTGCGATCGTGCAAGCTACAGAAGCAATGGAATGACTACACCCGTGTAAGAACTCTACGAATCCTCAACGAATGTAGACTGTTGAAACGGAAAAAGCAATCCTATTTAAAGTTCCTTAACTTTCCTTTTCCAGTATTAGCTGCCTCTTCAGGTGCACCACCATTTTAAGGGTTTAGGCATCAGCTCAGTCACTTCATTGAAGCGTTCCATTGCTATCATCCTGTTCCAAAATCTTGTTGAGGGGGCGGATGAGAGAAAAGAGGCACACAAGCAAAATGTTGAGCAAAGCTGTGAGGAAGGTGGAGCAAAGGTGTCCTGCCATCGAGCTGCAGTGCTGGCTGCCCTGTGCTGGTGTGGGCCACCGGCTGGGCCACCCGAGCAAGGGCAGGTCTCTCTCTGCTTGTTCTCGCTGCACTCCCCAAGCTGCTTTGGCTGCCGTTTGCAGGGAGCTGGGAGGAATCAGTGCAGCCAGGCTCACGGTGGGGTATTGCCTGCCTCCTGGGGCTGCTGTAGTACAATCAGTGGGACGGGATCAAGGGTGAACCCTTGCTTGAAAGCGGGCTGGGAGAGAAGTGGGGACGAGGTTTAAGCTGCAGGAGGAGGGTGTCCCTACCTCTCCGTTACCATCTTCTCAGGAGTACCTCCCAGGGAGGAATCCCTGGGCACATCACAGGAGTCCGAACAAGCCCGCTTCCTTCAGCCTTCAGTACCGAATCTCAGTCAGCGCTGACCGAGCACGTAGTTTTGTTTGTATTCTGTACAAACTGGCGTTTCTAAAGCAAAGTTCCTGCTGCTTTGGTGAAGGAGCCCGGTATCTCTGGCTCTCTGGTGGGTTGCGGCACTGGTCTGAAAGCTGTCTCAGCTCTTTCCCTGCACGGAACCCCTTCAGTGCCCAGGATGGCATGCACCAAAGCTGTCACCTGGCCTGTCCTTGTGCCCAGACTGTTGCCATCCTGAAAGGCAGGATCTCTTAAGCATCCCTAGAAGGGTTCTGGCTCCTTAGGGAAATAAAAAGTTACCACACACACAGAGCCCCGAGTAATACCTCTGCTTGGATCAGAGACTTACCTGATCATCCTTGGAGACAAGGATCTCTTGTGCCACTGGCAACGGGACTGGCGGAGCCTGGGTTCCCCTGCCCAGCCACCGCTTGTTTGCAAGCAGGAAGGGATGCGTTTCTCTAGGGAGGTTTGCATTTCCACTGGGGACATCATTTACAGAGCCCTGCCATGCTTGGTTCTAAAACTTGTCTCTGTCAGGCTGAGATCTCTGCAAGGTGACGCTACTCCTTTGCAGCTGTGCATTTCCCTTTCCTACGTGATGCTTCACAAATCTGGAACTCCAGTTTGTAGAGAACTTAGAATTTAGGTTGGGAAAGACCTTGAAGGCTGTCAAGTCCAACCGTAAAGCTAACACTGCCATGTCCCAAAGTGCCCCACCTCCACCTCTTTTAAACACAGCCAGGGAAGGTGACTCAAGCACATCCCCGGGAAGCCTGTTGCCATGCTTGAGAACCCATTTGGAGAAGAAATTTTCTGTCCTTTTGCTCTGGTGTTTGGAGAACACCGTACCACCGGGTGTCACAGAAGGATCTCAGTAGGGACAGAAAGAGGGGGAAGAGAGGCAGCAGAGAGAAGGGAAGAAAGAGGAAAAGATAAGGAGGAGGTGGGGGGAGGAGGGAGGGAAGGAGGAAGGCAAACTGGGAAGGAGGGAGAGGGATAAAGGAAGGGAGGGCGATGATAAAGGGAGGGAGCGAGGCAGGGACAGAGTGGAAGGTTTGGGAACCTTGAGGAGTGGCCAGCCTGCTCTCCATGGACAAGAGGTGCTCCATCTGCCAGGGTTCAGGTGGCCTTTGGTGGCTGCTGTCCCCAGCATGGCTCCACAGTGCAATCTGCACATTGCAGCTGTAATTCACACCAGAACCCTCTCTCTCTAATGCATGTGGGCATAGTGAGGAATGCAATGAAAATTGCCCCAAGGGAAATGAGAAGCAGCATTTGTCAAAGGGTGGGTGGAAGCTGGAAGAACAGTAGCCTGATTCGGACAGGGAACGTAAAGCATAGAGGGTGGTAATGCCTGGGAGGTGCTGTCACCTGTGAAATACTCTGCCTCACATCAAACCGGCCTGTAACGCCACTGATAGAAAGTCAGCATGGCTCCGCAGCTGTCAGTGCCATTGCTTGTCTTGAGCTGACCTAAGACGGGCAGCAATAGACAAGGACACCAAATCAGAGCGCTAATGTCACGTGAGGGGCACGAGCCCAATTCAGTGTTGGAGTAGGGGCAAACCTCAGAGGTGCTGGCATGCCCACGGGCAGCCTGGAGCTGCACTACGCAGGCTCAGTGGGATTCCGTGTTAGCTGCCTGCCAGTTTGGTAGGAATGGTGCAAAAAGTGTTCAGGGGCCGAACGGCACTCTGCGAGGAAGACCCTGGAGCAGCAACAGCATCACAGCGATACAGAAAAAAACAGTGTGACAGGTCCTGAGGGTGAAAGCAGTGACCAACAGCAAAAATGTCTTTTTCCTCTGACCTCCTTGATCAGGAGAGAACGATCAAGAAGTAGTAAGTAGGATTTGCAAGGCTGTGGATTTTGGCCAGGTAGTAATAGGGGGATTGCGACCCCTGGGTCAATGACTTCTCCAGAATGAAGTGCGGAGACGACACCTCTGCGAGCAATAAATGCCTGCTGCCTAAGAGAGCTAGTCCTAGAGCTCGCAGGGGAGGAGGCCGTACAGCATTTGCTCTGGGGCGGTGCGTCACTCGCATGCCAGCTGAAGAGGTTTTCTTAGCCCAGCTCTTGCCTAACAAGAGCTAGCGTCCGACTGGGTTCAACGGCACAGCAGGGCGGACAGGCCAGATGAATGCCACCTCCAGGTATTCTGGGAGTCCTGCTCAAGAATGGGGGAGAACAGGGGAAGAGGTCCTCCTGGGTGCTGTTGGAAGACGTTTAAAGAACAATGCCATCACCGCGGCCCTGTCTCTGGATCTACTGCCTTTGTCCTTATGGATGATCTGAGCTTCTCAGATCTCGGCCGGGAATATCATGGAGTGGACACAAAGAGGCCTAGGAAATCCTGAAGTGCGTTGAAGATAACTTCTGGGTGCAGGTACTAAGGGAGCCGAGTAGGAAAGGTGCCCTCCTAGAGCTGTTGTTTGCAAGCAGAGAGGGAGTCATCGGCAAAGTGGTGATTGGTGGCTGCCTTGGTCACAGTGACCACCAAGGGGTTGAGTTTCACACCGTTGGTGAGCGGCCAAGAACTGCCAGCAGCACTTCGACCCTGGATATGCGGAGAGCAGCTGGGGTGCTGAAGGAGCGAGCTAGTAAGTCCCCTGGGCATCTGCTTTTGAAGCTATGGGCATCCAGGAGTGCTGGTTGCTCTTTGAGAGCCACCTCTTACGAGCGCAGGAGCAGGCAATTCCAAAGTGTCGGAAGCCAAGCGAGCAGGGCAGAAGGCCAGCTTGTCTGAGCAGAGATCTTCATCTGGGACTGAGGCAGAAAAAGAAACCGTGGGGACACTGGAAGGAAGGACAGAGACACGAGAGGACTAGAGACGCCGTTCGCCACCGTAGGGAGACATTCCATGTGGCCCACGCTCATTAGAGTTGAAGCTGGCCAGCACTGTGAAGGAGAACAAAAAGGCCTTTTTAAAAGATGTGAACAGCAAAGGAGAATGAGAGATAACATTGGTCTGGTGCTGGATAAGGTCGGTCAGCTCGCTCACAGATTGGGACGCAGACAAGGCCGAGACATGCCCTGCCTCCTTTTGGCACTGCCTTCAACACCGGTGGCGGGCCCTGGGAGCCCCGGAGCCCAGTGCTGGAAGACCTCGACTGGGGCGTAAGAAACTCCCAGGCGAGCCTGAGCTTGCCTGAGACTGGCTGCTGGTGCTGGATGTGCGTAAAGCTACAGGGCCCGATGGCATTCAGCCCAGGGTACGGAAAGAGCTGGCCGATGTCATCGCAGGACCTCTCTCCAGCACTTTTCAGCAGTCTTGGGAGTCTGGACAGGTCCCAGCCAATGCAGCATTAGCAAGTCGAATGGAGTTGAGTGCACCATTAGCAAGTTTGCCAATGGCCCCAACCTGGGAGGTGCTGTTGACTCTCTCAAGGTAAGAGGCCTTGCAGAGGAATCTAGATAGACTGGAGCACTGGGCAATCATCAGTGGCGTGACGGGCAGCCAGAGCGGGGCAACGCAGCTGGGGAAAGGGCTGTAAGGCATGTCCTGTGTGGAGCATCTGAGGATTCTGGTGTGTCTAGTTTGGAGAGAAAAGGGCTGAGGGCAACCTCACTGCTCTCTGCAGCTTCCCGAGGAGGGGAAGCAGAGAGGGAGGTGCTGACCTCTTCTCCCTGGCATGCAGCGATAGGCTCTCAGAATCACAGGATCACGGCATGGTCAGTGTTGGAAGGGACCTCTGGAGATCGCCAGTCCAAGCCCCTGCTAAAGCACAGTGCACAGAATCGCGTCCAGGCAGGTTTTGAATGTCTCCAGAGAAGGAGACTCCACCAGCTCTCTGGGCAGCCTGTTCCAGTGCTCTGCCACCCTCAAGGTAAAGATGTTTTTCCTCCTGTTCCATGGAACTCCCTGGGTTTGCGTTTGTGCCCGTTGCCCCTTGTGCTGGGGGGAATGGCACAGAGCTGTGCCAGGGGGTCCAGACTTGAGGTTAGGAACATTTCTTTGCCGAGAGGGTGGTCAAACACAGGAACAGGCTTCCTAGAGAGCTGGTCGATGCCCCAAGCCTGTCAGTGCTCAAGAGGCCTTTGGAGAGTGCCCCGAATAACACGCCTTAAGCTTTGCTAAGCCCTGCAGGGGTCAGCAGTGGGATGAGATGATCATTTTACCTTCCTTCCAAGGGAAATACTCTGTCTGCTCTGCTCTGCTCCTTTTCTGCTCTGCTCTGTTCTGTTCTGTTTGATCTGCTCTGCTCTGCTCTGCTCTGCTCTGCTCTGCTCCAGCCAAGCCAGCTGCCATTGTACTTTCTCTCAGGGCTGGTGCGGACAGGATTCAGCCTGGAAGGTGATGCTTCCCTACCAAAGGCCTCCTGTACCGTGACTGTGGGATCTGAGGAGAACGTGAGGGCACGGAATATACACAAGGTGACATTTGAGCACGCGCCTGCTGTCCACATGTGCATCTTCCCAAGTTTGTGCTCCTTACCTCTTCTCCTCTGCTGGTATCTCTACATTTCTTCTCTCACTGCCCTGCCCTTGGTCCCTGCCCCTTGACAGCTCTCCCAGTAGCGAGCTTACCCTGGCCGACACCAGACAGTGCAGACCCAGAGCAGAGCAGAAGTGTCGGTAGCGGGCAGAGGGAGGGACTGGGTGCAGGCTGAGGGCATTGGACGTGCGATGAACAGCTTCCCCTCCTGCCCGCTCTGCCCTCGGCATCTGCTGTGCTGCAGCTGCAGCAGGATTGCCTGCAGGAGGAGGTGCTGCCCACATGGCCCTGGGCTCCGGGGACCTATGGCCGTTCCCCCCCCACCCCCCGGGCAGGTGCCACCACGTGGGGCACAGGAATCAGGGACAGGCACCAGAAGAGAGAAAGAAGCACACAGAGCCTGTGTCAGGGAAACAGGAATTTATTTCCTTGCCCTTGAACATGGAGGTGCTGGAGCCGTGCTAGCGGGTCACCTCTTGCAGGGCTGGGGAGAGTCCTGGGGGTCAACGACCCTCCTCTTGGGGGGCGCCAGGGTCCCCTGGGTGAGCAGTTACTGTCCTGGATGGGAGCCGAGGGGCTGCGGCAGCTGCCCTGGGCAGAGGGACCAGCCACCACCTGTGCCTGCCCCGGCTCCTCCTGGGGCTGCTCCTGCTCTGCAGGGACGGGCGCAGGTGAGCGGTGGCCGAGACCCCTGTGGAGGGCGGCCTCTGACGTGCCGGCTTCCTCCTGGCTGGGGGAGCGTGCAGGGCTGCTGGAGGAGGCCAGCTGGAGCTGAGAGTCCCCTCGTGGGAGGCGGTGCGGCTGGAGCTGGTGGAGCTGGAGCTGGAGGGGCTGGAACTGGCCACAGGCCTGTTGTCCCTGTCCCCCCAGCATGGGAGTGCAGCAGCCTCTGGGCCTGCTCGCTGCACCCTCCACAATGATGGATGATGCTGTCACCAACCGTGCTGTATATTCCTCGAGGATGTCCTGCAGTATCTGGACCATAATCTCCTGATCAGGACCCAGAGCAGAGGCAGAGCAGGATGAATGCCTCTGCATATATTGCCAGCCACCATCGGGCCCCAAATATTCTGCCAGCTCGTGGCGCAGCCAGGGCCGCAGGGGATCCAGGAGTGCTGTGCTTTTGGAAAAGTTCTGCCCAGACCTGGGGCAGGAGGCCACCCACAGCCTCTGTCCCCCAGCTCCCGCTCAGCTGGGGACGGCATCCTCTGTGGAGAGGACGGAGGGGACACCATGGGCGAGGGCGGCTGTTTTCAGCCAGGCGGTCGGAGCTCCACCTGCCTGGCTGCTGGCATCTGGCAACTCGTTGAAGGCTGTGATGGCACACTCTAGGTAGTCATCTTCTGCCCGCACAGAAAACTTGACAATCTCATCATCTTCTGCAAAGGGGCACGACGTGTTCCTCTTTCCCCAGCGCACGATGCAGCCCAGGCAGAACCGGTGGTTACAGGGCATCCACAAAGCGACCTCCTTGTCAGCCTCCTGGCAGATGGGGCAGCTCCACTCTGTCTCCTTGGCCATGTCTGCTTTTGCAGCAGGCTGGGAGAGCCGGGGGTGAGGAGCTGCTCCCCCTCACTGGTGTCACACGCTGCAAATGGAGAGTCCACGCTCAGCTGCTGCCTCGGGGAAGGGAGGGGAGAAGAAATGGCCAGGCCCTCAAGGAGGACACCCTCCCGGCTCCCCAAGTCCCCAAGTCCTGTCACCTGCCCCACGGCCACCCCGGGGGACGGTTCCCCACGGCTCACCTGTGCTGCTGCAAGCACAGCCCGCGGTGCCCGGCTGCCTGATCCAGGCAGGGCCGGGGAAACACAGGCGATGGCTCTGGGATGGACACCGAGAGCTGCCGCGGCAACCCCCGACACCACCCAGCACCAGGAGAAGCCTCACTCCTCCTTCAGACCTCGCAGGCACGCTCGGCAGGAGGCCAGGCACGAGCCAGACTGGCCCAGGCTCTGCCAGTGCCCGAAGATAAGCGTGAGGGATGTGAGGTCACAGCCCATGGCTGGCGATGTCACAATGGGTGACGCTGGTGACGCCAGCTTCCAGAACACGGTGATGTCACAGCGGGCCTTCCGCCCCCACAGGCACACAGCATCAGGAGAGAAAAGAAATACCATTTCTTGTTTTCACCTTTTACATTCCTGTGTGGCTCTAGCTTGGTCCCCTGCAACCCGCGCCTGTGGCTGTGTTTCCCACCCGCTCCTGCCACCTCTCACAGGTCCCCTGCGAGGGGGAGCGTGGTGGGACCAATCTGCGTGGACCACTGCCTGCCTGAATAACGCCTCCCGCAGCTGGCTGCCTTTCCTGTGCAGTGCCAGGATCTGCAGGGAGGAGCTGGGCGCTCGGTGGGCAGCCCTGGGCCAAAGTCTCCCAGCCTGCTGGGTCGTGCCCCCCACCTGCAGGCAGAAGCCTAAAGGGGCACTTTGCTCCAGCCCCATCCACTCCCGCTGGCACTCGCCCACAGTGCCGGGTCCCTCTCCGCTTACCAAGCTTGCCACCCTTCTGGTAGCTCGTGCTCCTGCCAGCTGTTGCGTTGGTGGTCCCCAGTTGTAGGGAAGGAAAAATACGAAATTGTGAATGGAGAAATCTGACGTAGTCAGTGACTTTTTTGCCTCAGTCTTCACCAGCAAGTGCTTCAGCCACCCCATAAGTCACAGAAGGCAAAGGCAGGGACTGTGAGATGAAGAACTGCCCGCTGTAGGAGAAGACCTGGTTCAAGACCATCTAAGAAATATGAAGGTGCACAAGTACATGGGATCTGCTGACATGGGTCTGAGAGCAGTTGAAGAGGTAAACCCACTATCCATCATATTGAGAAGCCATTGTAGTCCTGCCAAAAGGGGAATCCTAACCCCGATTTTAAAAAGCATGAAAGGAAGACCCAGGAAACTACAGAACAGTCATCCTCACCTTGGTGCCCAGTCACACTTAATTCTCATTTCTTCCTGCTTAGAAGCCTTATACTATCTATTGTCTGTGTATCAATATTTGCTTGGCCGATTTTGATGTAAATAGTTAAAATTTATTTTGTAAAACATTTATGTGCACAAAAAGACACCTATCTGTTTTGCAAATGGTAGAACTTGTAGTCCCAGAGCAAGTAAAATCTAGTTATGAACTGCTTTAGGATCAGCTGGAAGCCATCTAACAGCAGAACAATGAACTACGCAGGGTTTTTTATGGTTTAATTTTCCTCTGTTGATGGTAAAAACCTGCATTCATTTAGGAGCTCATGGAATCCAGTTTTCAACATCCAGCAGTAAAAATTTAGATGTTTTAAGGGAGGTCCTGTACCAGATGAAGGCAGTTACCTCTACAGAATGCGAGAGACTGGATTTCATATACTGATATTACAACTATTTACAAGTGTAAATCCCAAACTTTCAGAAATTCTGTGATTTTGAAAGCTGAGGATAAAAAGGTAGATCAATTTCTAAATCAATGTTTCATGCCTTAAGAGAGTGGTTCCTTCTAACCTCTTCTGATAAGTCCTGGGTGCTCCTTCTTTTCCTATTCCTTCCTGCTAGAATCATAGATCATGTTACTGATTTCCACTTAGACATTAAGCCATTTACTGCTGTGTCTTTTGTTGTGGCCATTCAACCAATCCTCATCTATCTGTTTAAGCATCTCTCTCCAATCTGGCTGCAAGAATATTGTTGGGGACTGTGACAGTGGCCTTACAAAAGTCTAGGTAGATGACATCCGTAGCTTTTCTCTTTTCCACCTATGCAGTTGCTCCATTGTAGAAGGCCAATAAGTTAGTCAGGTACGATTTGCCAGTGGTGAAGCCATGTTGTCCATCTTTAATCACCTCCCTGTCTTCTGTATGTTTCAGTACATCTTTCTGGAGAATCTATTCAATGATTCCACTGCACACAGAGAGGATTGCTGGTCGGCATGTGTTTAGTAAGCATGTAATCCATTAAGGAGTGCTGTTTGGATTTTTGGATGCTTTTCACAAATCGTCATATTTGTTAAGCTCTTATGTGCTAGAAAATAAATCTGCTAGAAAAGATAAAAAAAAAAAAAAAGAATAGTTTAGTTTCTTCAACATCGTGTTGCTTCCATTTCACTGAAGTAATAATCCAGGATTTTGGTCACTGACTAGGCTGTGAGATGTTTTGGGTGAGATCTTCAGCTTATATTTCTAACAATTCTGTGGACACTAATCTGAGAGAGATGATGCAAAGGAGTGATAATGTACATTTCCCAGAGTCTCTGTGTGCTGGTTGAACCATGGTAGGCAGCTCAGCCCCACCCAGCCGCTCCGTCACTCCCTGTTGTTGGGGTGGAGAGGAGAACCAGAAGGGTAAAACCAGGAAAACTCATGTCAAGATAGGCACAGTTTAATAGGTAAAGCAAAAGACATGCACACAAGCAAAAAGAAACAAGGAATTCATTCACAGCTTCCCATCAGCAGGCAAGTGCTCAGCCATCTCCAGGAAAGTGGGGCTCCATCACACGTGACAGTGACTTGGGAAGACAAATTCCAGAATGCAGAATGCCCTCCTTCCTCCTTCTACCCCAGCTTTTATTGCTGAGCATGATGTCATATGGTATGGCATACCCCTCTGGTCATTTGGGGTCAGATGTCCTGGCTGCGTCTCCTCACAAATTCTTGCCCACCTCAGCCTGCTCGCTGGCTGGGCAGTGTGAGACACCTTGGCACTGCGTAAGCGCTGTTCGGCAAAGGCTAAAACATTGGTGTACTATCGACACCGTTTTGGTCACAAATCCAAAACATAGCATCACAGAACCTACTATGAAGGAAATTAACTCTATCCCAGCCAAGCAAGTATACTAAATTAGCACTGATCCATTTTCAAGAACAGGAGTCAGGTGAACCTTGTGTCTCTTTTCTGTATGTGTTTCTTGACTTTATAACCTCTGTGACTGGTTAAGCTAATGTGTTAGTTTGCTGTTAGGGCATGCTAAGTATGTTTACTGGGGCAGAACTGATAGATGTGGGCAGCTAAAATTCATGCTTACTTAGTCATGATCACACAAGTAAGATCAGGTGAATCTGATAATTATTTGAAATTAAATATCTGTGAAGACTGTATTTTATTTTAAATTCCTGCTTCAGTCATCCTCTTTACTGATATTTCCTGGTGAAATGTTTACAGAAAATTGCAATTATATACACACTTTTCCCCCATCAAGCCATGTCTGGTTATAAATCACAGCCTGCAGGAAAATTAAGAATTAAAAATGTTGACTTTGAAGTAAATGTCTTTGTAGTGACTTGCCCAATTCAAACAGCTTGGGTAAACCCGATCAAAATAGTATTATAGTTACACATTATTTTAGTTAACAAAGATGCAGGCAAAATATTGTGAAGGTTATTTAAAAATCTTTCAGCATTTCTGTTCGCTGAATGTTTGTTTTACCACCATTGCTCAATATGCTAAAATCATTATAGTTTAGAGCTGACATTTGAGGTTTTCATATAGAGTATAGCAATTTATTAAATGATAACTGAGAGATGTGACATTTAACTTCATAGATGAAAGATAAATAAACTAAAATACTATTGTAGAAATAGGGTGGAAAGTAAAAACCGGTCTTTTAATTTGAAAGTTGTGTAGACATGATGAAATGAGCCTCAGTAAGTAGTGAGACAAGAATATATCTGAGAATGTCTGTCAGCTGACAAAGTAACGGCAAACTAATAACTGCATCTAAAAATTTACAAGTATATTATCAGGAGAAACTGAAGGTTTCTTTAGCAATTAGTAACAAAGTGAAAGAAAGGAAAATAAATCAGGTGTCCGATAAGCACCAGAATTGTACCTAAAAAGCTTGGGTCATCATTCTTTGAAAGGCAGCTACTCCTGCTGTGAAACATGGCAACTGTTCAAAAACAAGCAGCAGTTCAAGGAGTAGGTGAATCACAGTGGCCCATCCTATAACCTGAAGGCCACAAAAGTCCCTCAAGCCGGTTCCAAGCATGTCCATAAAGGACATTCTTTCAGCAAAGCAAAAAGTTAGATTAGTCAAAAACAGCTCTTTGAAGTGGAATTGTCCAAGGTTCCAGAGTACCATGAAATTTAAGAGAGCCATCAGCACTCAGAACGCCCAGGTTTATATCTAATCTGAAAAACGCCAACTTCGTTAATAGCATTAATGCAGGCTGGGTCCAGAAGATGAAAAGCATGTGCTTTGAATCCCGTGCCGTTAAAATTAATGCTCATGATGAATTTTATACTGTGAGAAATGCCTGGTGGGTTCAGGCTAATTAACTACTGTCAATTAGTAAAATGGACTACTGTCAATTAGTGAGCTCAAGTAAATATACACATCATATAAATTTGGTTGCCTGAAATTAAAAGATTGTTTTCTTAAGCAGCTGACAGTTTTCAAACATTTCTTGTTAATTTCAAAATTCCAAAACATTTCTCATGAATATACTAGCACAACTTACATAATCGTTTTTAGGTTTTAAGGTATGTTGTATTATCAAAAAAGTACATTGATGAATTCTGTCATTCATCCTACCCTAAAAGGGACCTGAATTTCAGCATGGTTTTAATATGGCAACGTTCTACAATGACATCTTTTGATTGACTTCCCTGTTTAAAAACTGTATTATAAAACCACACTATAGGGATGGAGAAGGATTGTGGTGGGGATGAACAAAGAAACCTTTCCAATTTTCCGCTTACTCAAAGATGAACTCAAGCATCAAAGGAGGAAGTGGTTTCCCTGTGGTTTGCCTGTGATTACCTCAAAAACAGAGGCAAATATTAGTCATACCTCTTATATCACAACATACTTTTTAATCCAAAAGGCAAGCATAAAAGGTTTCTTTCTACACCAAGGGAGTAAATGAGAAGTATTTCCTTCTGAGCACTTACACTTGGTGTTTCTCAGTTTAAGCACGTGCTTGAGAGTAGCTTTTTGCAGAATGCGTGCAGCCTAGACAATCATCATCTGGCAGCAATTAGATGTAAAAAAGTGCTTTTCAGCTAAGTCCGACATTCCTCATCGGTGTATCACATAGCAGGATTTAAATGCCTGGGTATAATCTCTTTGTAACTTTAACTTTTAATTATTTGTGACAGAGGTATGGAAACGTTCTTTTTCTGAATAATCCAGAACTATTTTTCTCATAACTTAAAAGTGGTGGAGAATTTTCTCAGGAGAGTGGTTGTAGTGGCCACTTGATGGGACTTTTCCCTTTACTAGTTTATTTATTACACTACTGACCAAATGAAAGTGGAATCTGCAGTTGAAACTTTTCTCCATCCCAGGTTGCCTTTCCTAGGGAAGCGTGCTTTGCCATGCTAGCATAATAATTTCTGTCCTATATAATTTATAATTTATAAATGATACATAATATATATATATATTTATATTATATATAAATAAGAATAAATTCAGTCTCCCTGTCTTCTAGCTTAATCCTGGCCAGCAGCTGGTACATGTGTACCCCTGCACCATATAGCTGCTAGCCCCAAACAAGCTACTATGAAGAAATTACAACTCACCCCAGTCAAAACCAGTACAACCTTGTACTTCCTGATTTTGCATTCAGTGCACAAACAACTATTCACTTTTAAACAAGCAAAGAAATAAATACATATGTTTACTCAAACACTCAAGCTGAGTAGTTCACATGGTATCGCATCAATACAAACTTGTTCCTTCCCTTTGGCCTTGTAGTTTTTCTGCTTGACAACTGGCTCATTGCTTCATAAAAGACTGCGATGGCACTGTTGTAATCATTTCAATTATCCAACAGGATGAAAGTTTTGTAAATGGTTGTGTGGGTTAGGTACACATAACATCACATTATACAAAATAACTCGTTTCTATTTGACAGAAACATCTTAAGCTTACCTTTAAAAAGGTTAGATCTGGCACTCTGGCATGATCTCTGCAATTGCCTCATTATGTGTTTATTGTGTCAATAAAAATGTTTGTGTACATAACTGTCTGCAACTTACATTTCTATAGTTCATGAGCTTTTTCCTGAGTAAATAGATTTTTCCTCTACATAAATGAAGCTGTAATGGCAGGAGATACACACAGGGTCAAGAGTTGAGTGCTTAATCCTCTGTGCATAGAGTGGAATGGGACCTCCAGCTGTTGCTGTCTCTTATGGAACACTGTTCCTGATCTAGGGTCCTAGCCCAGGGTTGCTGGTGTAAAACTGCCTCCTGACATCTAGCTTAGGGGCCAACCACTTGCACAGCTTATTTGAGCAGTCCCCAGATCAGAGAGTTCTTTGTGTATGTTCTTTGGGTAATGTCTCCTTAACACTATATAACAGGGATGGAGAATTAATTACTGAATTAGTAAGATTGGACCAGTATTTGCTGTTTCTTTTTGTGCAGTTCTGCCTGTACACCTGGTTGTGGAAGAGAGCCAGTTTTGAGAGGTGGCACAAAAGCACAGAAAGGCATTTTGTTTGCGATACAAAGAATATACAGGGTAAATACAGATGAGCAGACCATGGGGCAATATTGGTGAACATGTTGAGATGTTTCAATGCATCAGCTGCTGAATCAATGTTTTTAAAATGGTGTTACAGACATTACAGAGATTTTTAAGAGAACATCATGTCCTTTAAGTGCTTACCCCCCAGGGGTCTGACATCCAGTTTGGTGTATATTGTGTTAGGTTGTTGCATACTGACTTTTGTTAGGGGCTTGGAAAATAGAAGCACAGTGAATAACACATCTCGTATTGCAGCGCGTGGAACTTAGGCAGCAGGAGAAAAGATTCTTTTATGAGCACATCCTTAAATTTTCATTAAGTCTTGAAAAGAGATAAAAAATAAGGGTTTCTTACATAACTATTGGGGAAGAAGAGTGCTTTCACGATTTGTGTTTCTAACATTTGTAAAGGAAGGCACATTGGCTCTATTGAATAAAGACGTGCAGTTAAATTACTTGTATTTTACAATTTATAACATAATTGAGTTGTGAAATATGTTCATTTTTGTTGCATTTACAGGCTGGAACAGATGGTGAAGACTTAGTTATAGGGAATGTGTCTATGAATATAACACTGTTTGTACCAGTGTGGCTTCCTTGGCTGTAGATTCACTGTCTGAACTGTGCTGGCAGAGTCTGGAGCACTGTAGGCTGCACTTGGAGTGCAGACCCCAGATGGACACTTGAGGATGATCCTGAGAGCAGGTGACTTGCTTTAGTTGTGTCTGCCATACTTTAAAGTAGACAGTATGGTCTGGTTAAGAGCGCTATTGGCTTTGTACTTAGGAGGCTTGAATTCTAGTCCAAACTGGATCAAACTGTTCCTGTTTTCATTTCCCATCTTAAAAACATGACTATTTGTCTTTCTTGCAAAGTCCTCTCAGTCATTTGCGTGAGTAAAATGGGATTGCTATACTTCTGGAGCTGAATCTTAGTTCTTCTGCATGTGTGTTAGTAAACATTATATCTATATATCTATATCTATATCTATATCTATATCTATATCTATATCTATATAATGTGAACAATGTGAAAAATGTGAACAATGTGGACAATGATGCTGCAGAACAGAAGCCAAATACTCTTTTGTGCTTCTGAATTGGGACTAATGGGTGATCAGTCTTGATTGACAACTTTGAGTACAATCATTTTGATTTACAAAGTGATAATGTAAGAATATCCTTAATGAATAGATTAACTATTCAACAACATTCTAATTTGCTTACGTTCATCCTTTAAAAAGTTTCTTGATAAAGCTGTGTACAATGGCACAGCAGATTGTAATGCTACATACACCACAGTCATTAGCAAACAACACAAACCAATCTACAACAGTTAAATTCAGATTTTGATCCTGCCAAAACTCTTCTGCATATATGTGAGGTAATTGAGCTGATGGAGATTTTCCTGCAAAGGAATGCACACAAAGGTATACACGGTTAGGATATTGTCTTACAGCTGGAGCACGTAACCTTGTGATAGGTTCTGATGCTATTTGTCTTTGTCATTCATTCAAACAATATATTAAACTGGAGATTGTGTTGCTAATTACACAAGAACCAGCAATCAAAATCAGAACATAATTTACTGTAAATTCTTTTGAACAGAGTGTGCTTATCAGCATGATATGCATGTGCACTTAGGTGATGTTAAAGTACAAAATGTAGGCAGATATTTCTCTGTGACAGGCGAACCCATGCCAGGAGACTGTTTAGCACAATGTTCTGAGACCCTGTAGTTGTAGCCACAAATGAGAACCCCTCTTTTTGCCCCAGGCCACAAAGAATGTACCCCAGTCTGTGGTTGTGTTTGGGCCCTTTTCACAGGGCTGAGGAGAAATTTAGTGATAAGCCAATTCTAACTTGCATGTCTGTCACCTCTGTTACATGTTTATTGAAAGGTTTATCTCCTGAGATAGCTGTCTACTTTCTAGAAAAAAAAATTGTGACAGTTATTACAATGTGCAAATCTTAGTTTTGTGCAGTTTCAAGATGTATAGCGTTACTCCGACATGCATTTTCAGTTGAATATCATTTGAATCAAGTCCTTCATGCTTTATTTGTGGTTAAAGGACATTTCAACTCCGAATTAACACATTGGAGTAAGAGATTCTCAACAACACAGGGAGTATCAGAATCTGACTTTTCTGTCATTGTTATGTCAACTTTAACTTAATTCTTGCAGGCAGCTACCAGAACAAGAACATGTGCTTGTAGAAAGACTTTGCAAAGCCATGTAAAGTTAGTAGACACATCAATTTTCAGTTATTCACAAAGTCTCTTGTGAAAACCTCTTGAAGCCCATAAATATTAGTAAATATACGGCTGAGCAAACACAGGAAGCTGCTGTTAACAGGATGCTGTTCACTTCAATAGCATTTGGATCTGGTCTCAAAATGAATAAATGTGTACAGTTTTGATTTATAGTTTGGGCTATCTGAACTGATCAAAATGACATCGTAAGCAACATCAAGTAGCTCTATTGTGTGAGGTTTTTCAGCCTGACTCTTGTTTTCCATAGGGATGTAATCCATAAATGATGGTCTGTGAGAAGGAACGAAAGGCAACTCACCATGGCAATGTATTCTTTCATTTGTTGTGACTGGGGATTCAGCCTCGAAGTACTTAGAGTTTTGTCATGAAAGATCTGCGTTTGTTTCAAGAGGGCACTAAACGCTACAGAACTGACCATAAATCAGGGCAGAAATTGTGCACCCACTTCCTCATATTGAAAGCGCAGTTGTTTCACCACTACATATGGCACTGTTGACAGTCTGCATGAAAAACTCACCAGAGAGGAGTACAATGGACAGCCAGAGCTCTGCTCATTTTCTTCAGTGAAAGGACTCCTCTTGACTTCAGTGGTGCTGAAGACTGAAAATTCTCTCATTCCTCTATATCTGGTTGCTGTAGGCTCGGATTTTGAGGCACACAGGTCGTGCAGATCCTTTTAAAGATTATTAAAAGATGTTTAAATATTATTCCTGTAGAAAAGAAAAAACAAGTCAGCAAGGCTACTAGCTTGACATTTTTTCATACTTGAATTCAGTATTATAGGAAATAGGGGACCGTGTCATTCTTCTCATACAGTGATATTTCTACAATGTAGAGATCTGCTTAATTTGTTTGAATCAGTTTTTGAGTCATACTGTTAGAAATGTTTCCCAACTGTGCAGCTAATATAAAAATATAGATTGAATAATCATAATGAATGTTGGCTATTTTCTTGGTGATTCAGGCAGTTAAGCACTGATTTATCTGATGCTTTGTGCATATAGGAAATGTGTTTAATACATTTACTCATGAATTTTAATGTAATCAGAATTCAGGAAGAATTTTCCCCCTAATAAACTACATAGCTCCCACCAACAGCTAGAGGGGTATTTCTAAAAATTGAATAAATCTGAGTCATTTTGTTAATGAAGACCTGAATACAGAGGCAACTGCCCATTTCCTACCTGTATTTATACTTCTGTCAATTGCTTCATTGACAGATCAAGAGAAATCCAAAGCAAGACTGATTTATTACGCTTTTTTTTTCTCAGTGAAATGGAAAGGAAAAAAAGGTTTTGTACTGCAAATTGTTTTTCTTACTCGAGGACTGTCAGTCTCAGACTGGATTTTAATCTCATTTCTAGCTCAGAAAACCAGGAAGTTCAAATCTTGCATCAAGATTTAAGGGGACCATTAGCTCCTGTTAAACTGTAGAGTGTAAAGCCATGTAGCCCAGTGAACATGGTTTTGTCATACTGGTAATAGGTCATAGTGTTTGTGCTGAGGGGATTTGTCAGGCTTTCTCTTATGTCACCTACTTGGTGCTTTCTTTCAGCTTGTTTAGTTGAAGCAGAAATTGCTTAACAATCAGATGACTAAATTTGGTTTAGGTTTTGCTTAGCCGTGTACAGTTGTGTTATATAACTTTATCAAAAGATGATAATAATAACCACAGGTTGTTAGTTATTCGGTGTACAATGAACTGTTTGTGATACTGCAATAAGAATGCATTATAGAAGAGTTACAGGCCTCACATGATAGCAAAGGCCTTGCAGCTGTGGGTGTAGGAGGATATCAAAGGCCTATGCTACAGACAACTCACCAATGATCAACTACCGGTCTTGGAAAGGAGGCAAAGCTAGTTTTCCGGATAACAGCGAGAACAAAAACCACATACATGGCAAATGGTAGTTTATCAGATAAAGAAAATCTGGATATTAGATGGAACTGTGAATCACTAAAGATCAACTAGGAGAATTGTGTCAGTAACCATGCAAAGATAATTCATGTGGACTCAGGAGTGAGAAGGAAGAACCCCCTCCACCCTGGTATCATACTCCTCCTAGCAAAGGACTTAGGATGCCGAGGAGTCATTTTCAGCTGATCTGACATGCCCAAACTGATGTCACATCTTAGGAGCAGAAGGGTAAACACGACAACAGAGAAAGGAGTAGGTACCGGAAAATCTGTGTATATCAATTTTAATGTTATCTTTATGATGAGTTAGCTTTAATAACTGGATGATTTTAGCTTTGTGTTAATGGCATTGCAGCTGAGCTAACACGATTAATTGATTTGACATCACAGTAATTAGTTGAACAATTAATTATTGACTTTGTATATTAGGTATGTTTTCTTAGCTCATGTAAAGTGCAAAAATGGTAGAGAAACAGATCAATGGAAAATGTCAACAACTAAGCTGTAATTTGGACCCAACAAATAGGTTTCAGATGAAGCAGCATTTCTATGAATATATGTTTGATGACTTCCTAAAACTTGACAAGTTTATGTATAGAGAGTACTCCCAAGGACTTTTCCCTGGTAGAGTTGTGTTACCACTTAATTAATGAAGCAGGTTTTTTTTTAAAAAAACAAAACCAATGAAAATAACAAAATCTAACAAAAAGCCCCACTCTATCACATAATGCAAGAACAGGTGAATCCTGGGATTAGTCTGTTTGTAGGGAGATGGTGTGAAGCTAGAGGTTCAGTTGCAGTGTACGAATGTAGAAGACCCTGATTTTGGGAGATGTAGGGTATTTTATGATTAAGACTAGTTGCTGGCCTTTGGGCAACACCAAAGACCATGCTACATCTTGCTAAACCAGCCTGTTTAGTTTGGTAGGAGTGCTTAGGAAGGGGCGGTAGCTGAAGACAAGGCAATGGAAGGGAATGAAATCTCTCCCTCTGCTTTCTGGTACTGCTGAAACTAGTGGTTGACCTCAGCGGGCTTTCAGGGGCCCCACAGAGCTGATCTCTCACTCTCCCTCTTAGGCAGGGTGGGGGAGGAAATAAGAGGAAAAGATAAAGGTAGATTAATGAAAACCAGTAAAGGCTGTGCACAGAAGCAAAGCAAAAAAAAACCCCAACCCAAACAACACCTTATTCTCTACTTCCCAGTAGCAAGTGATGTTCAGCCAATTCCTGGGAAGCAGGGCTTCAGTATATGTAGCAGTTGCTTCAGAAGATGAATGCCTTCATAACAAATGTCCCGTGACCAGTTGTCCTCCTTCCTCTTAGCTTTCATTGCTGAACATGATTTCATATCGTATGAAATATACCTTTGGCGAGCTTTGGTCAGCTGTCTCGATATAATCCATGCCAACCTCCCTTCCACCCCCAGCCTACTGGCCTTTGGGGAAGAGCCATTCAAGAGGCAGCCTTGATGTTGTGCAAGCACTGCTCAGCAACAGCCAAAACACTTGTCTGTTGCCCATACCGTTCTACCACAAATACAAACCACAGGGCTGTATGGGCCTCTATGGCAAAAGTTAACTTCATCCCAGCCAGACCCAGTACAAACAGGTAGAAGATACTAATTTATTGTAGCTCTAGCAGCTTGGTCTGTGTGCAAAAATAATCCAACTGTACTTTGGAAGATATTGAAAAAGAAAGCAAACCTAAGCACTCCTGAAGCAAAGTGCTCTGATGGACAGACTGGTTTGTTATCCAGCTTAGTGTCTGCTCATCATTTAACAAGCAAGCTTGAAAACAACCAGAGCCTTAAAATGTGTGGCGTTCCCTTCAGATGGGAAAGTGATACTTTAGATGTATTTTCCTGCGCACAGGTGATCCTGGCAGCAGTAAGTTCTATACTTACAAGTAGTTGCGCATCTAAAACAGTGATGTACACATAAAATGAAGTACAATTTAATATATTTAAAATAAAAAGATAGGGTTTTTTAAATTTTTTTCTGAAACCGTTGCACAGTAGTCAGAGAATTCAGTGATGTACAACAAAACTCTACGGGGACTTTTTCAAGCAATGGCTAAATAACCTTTCAAAGTGGAATGCAAATGAATTACGTGTTCCCCAGAGAAAACGGAGGTAACAAATTTGACATCATACTGTTCTTTTTAAAAACAAACTAATCAAAGGGTTTTGATCAGTTGTGTGCCCTGTGGGAGAGCACCATAGAGCAGGCATAAAAAAGGCATTTTATTCCAGGAGGAAGAAGCAACAGCAATGAGGCAAAACAATAAACCCAAAAGGTTAAGGTACTTGTGAGATGAGACCAGGGCAGGTAGCTTTTCTCAGCACTCCATTGACAGAAAATCCCTGAACAAAGTCTGATGGTAGATAAAATGTGTTGCTATGGTTTCATGCTGCTTGAGGGGCTGCAGTGATTGCTATGACTATGTGACTTTGCCATCCCAGGACGATTCAGGGCAGCTAGATTTCTGATGCGGCTTGAGACACAGGAAGTATATTTAAGGTTGCACCATGCTGATCATGGTGAGAGTGGGAGTGGTGTGTAACTGGCCGTCGTTCGGAGATACCATGAGCTGAATAACTCTGACAGCCTAGACACCTGAGATTTCAATAATCGTTCTGGGAGGCAGTCTGCCTGCTGTACATTAATTTAATGTATTAAGTCAGAGGGGAAAGAGGAACATCTATGTTTGATAAACAAGCTATCAAAAGAAAACAGTTCATTTATTAAGTTTCAGCTTTTATGTAAAAATTTGGATACAGTTGTAGCAGGTGAAAACAAACACAGAAGTGTAAATACGCTGTTTTTCTGAGGCTCCTTTGGTGCTTCTGGTGATGATGCAGCTTGAAGGGTTTAGAGGACAGAGAGTATACATATGATGTATTAGCGTTGCAGGTGACTGAACTGATACCTGTGCTTTTTGTACGCGTGATACATTAACATTACAGGTGACGGGACTGGTATCTGTGCTCTTTCAATAAGCTTTTCTCTTTCTTTCTCTGGTTTATAAACCTAGCGTTATCAGACTGAAAGATGAAATTGAGTATAGGATATGCTGAAACACATACAGATATAAAAGATGGGATTTTGCCTCTAGCAGTCTGTTGTCTTGTGCCTTATGCTTCCAATAGAAACTTCTTGGGGAAAAGCACCTTGTTAGGCCCTGTGAATATACACTGTTAAATGTTATTATACTGCTGAATTGCTATTGTCACTCTAAGAAAAAAAAAATCTCATATTTCTGAGGATGAGTATTTGTGTTTATGCGACACCTAGAGGTCCACCTTGGTTGCATGAAGCATACAAAACTTGCTTCAGTACCTTCCTGCTTCAGAGTGTGTACAGCATTAAAGCAGGGAAGGTTATATTCTTAAGGCATGGGCATATGAAATTTTCGTAATACGCGTGGTACGACATTTGGTCCTCTTACAGCCTTGCAAACCAGCCAATACACCATACTTCCGTACTCTGAAGGACTGACAACAAAGTCGGGTGAAGTCTGTGCTTTGAAGCAAGTACGGCTGAGACTTGAGCCAGGGCTTTTCTCTTTCTGAATGGGCAGCAAGAAGGTCTATATCTGCACCGGATTTACTGCAGTCAATTTGAATGTTTCCCTACCCTGGCAAAAAAACAACCAAACAAAAATCAAAACCCCCAAGAATCACTGTAATAGAAAAATGGTCCCATGGTGATTGTCCGTATTGTCCTGACATCAAGAACATGTAGTAGTTAGAAAGACAGAAAATTAATTTCTGTCTGGTCTGCATTTCCTTGGAAAAGCATTGGAACTGACATTTTTTTCTGCAGAAGTGGATGAAAATCTGCTTCGTTGTGAAATCACAGCATTTGTTAACAAGGAGCTTCATGTACTCTTGCACAAGGCAATAATTCATTGAGGAAGTTTTGGATCTTGCAGTGTCGTGGTTTAACCCTAGCTGGCGACTAAGCACCACCCAGTCGCACATTCACTCCCTCCTGCAGCGGGATGGGGAGAGGACTGGAGGAGTAAAAGGGAGAAAACGTGTGGGTTGAGCTAAAGACAGATTACTAGGTAAAGCAAAAGCCGTGCATGCATGCAAAGCAAAAGAAGGAATCCCTTTAGCAATTCCCATGGGCAGGCAGGTGTTCAGCCATCCCCAGGAAAGCAGGGCTCCATCAAGCATAGCCATTACACAGGAAGACAAATGCCATAATGCCAAATGTCTCCTTCTTCCTTCTTCCCCCAGTTTTTATACTGAATGTGACATTCAATGGTATGGAATACCTCTCTGTCTAGTCTGGATCACCTGTCCTGGTTGTGTCCCCTCCCGATTTCCCGTGCCCCTCCAGCCATCCGGCTGGCAGGGCCTGAGAAACGGAAAAGTCCTTGGCTTAGTATAAACATTACTTAGCAACAACTGAAAGCATCAATGTGCTATCAACATTGTTCTCACACACTGCACCAGCTACTGGGAAGAAAGTTAACTCTATCCCAGCTGAAACCAGGACATACAGATAAACAGATGGAAGAAAACCCGGAAAAGATGAATGAAACCAGAACAATTTAGCAAATTTGTCTCTTATTTGGGAGCCCTTGTTTACTTCTTAATTTCTGCCTTATTTGGCAATTTCTGTCCATTAGAGTAGGGTATGTCAAATCTGAGTCAGAAAGACTAAGCAAGGGAAACTTTGAGATATCTTTGCAAGGTGCATTAACAGCTAGTAAACTTGGACTTTCTACAGAATGACATAATTGTCTGTGAAGATATTGCCTACCTACTAGCACTATAGAGTAAAATGAAACTCCCTCTGCTCTATGAAAAAAAAAACCCACAACCAAACAACCAAACCCAAAAAACACAGAGACCTTGGTAACACCTCAGACTGTTTCCTTCTTCAGAAAATTTCTTTATCCAGTGAGAGCATCATTCATTTTTACTACCAAAGAAGGTATTCAGTACCTCAGCCTTTTTCATGTCCTGTGTGATCAGGTCCTCCTCTCTGTTCAGCAGTGGGCCCATATTTTCCCTAAGCTTCTTTTTTGTCACCCATGTCCTTCTAGAGGCCCTTCATTCTATCTTTGACATCCATGGCCAGATTAAATTCCATTTGTGCTTTGACTTTCCCAAACTCAACCCTGCATGCTCAGACAATATCTCTGTATTCTTCCCAGGTTATCCTTTCCATTTAAAAATGCAAAGTGAATTTGATGAAATGTGTGGGGGTTTTTGTGGCTTCCAGTAGTAGCTCAAGTTCAAGCTCAAGCTCTACCCACGAAACTGTAGTTAGGTAGGTTGAACGACTGCAGTGCCTTAGGAGACTATGAATCTCTTGACTATGATTTTGGTGATAATACCACACTATTTAAACTGTAAGATACAGTTTCTAAGAGAAAGCAGACTGTTCACTCAGATTCTAACAGCGTGCAATAAAATCAGGGAAGAAAAGAAAACAGAGGTTTTAAAATGCGGATTATGCATCAGAAAAACCGTTATACAAGATTTTCTCCAGCAAAAGAAAAGGTTCAAGTATGTTTAAAACAAACAGAATATGCTTGAAGACCTAAAAGTAATAAACTCCAGGTAAAGAAAAAAATTCTTCTTAACTTGTGTAAGATTTAAATAGAATCACAGAAACAACCGATAATATTGATGACTTCATTATCAATGTCTTATTATTGACTATTTAAGACAATATTGCCTATGTCTCTTTCTGTTACCATAGGTGATGAATACTGCTACTGCAGTGACATGGGTAACCGTTCTGATCAGCAGGGCTGTATTGCCACCAGAAAGCTTTATGTACTGAAAAGCTATATTTACTTGATAAATAGCGTAGGAATGGTAACCCACGCCACTCAGTTCCTTAAAGCCAAGTAGTCACATGCAGTTAAAAAGCTGATGTTTTCTGGATACCAATTACCTGATGCCTAAATGATAAACTTCTTACAGTTCAGAAGGAACTGCACATCTCCACGTGACCTCCATAGAAACCTCGACAGAAAGCCCCTTACTGAAAATGCTTAGTCAACTTCCTCATCTGCAAGTATTACCATGAGAACCATAACACTTAAGAGCGCAAAATAAACATGGATATCTCCATCTTATTCTAACCTAAAACTTTAATTAATCCCCACTTACCTTGCTATCACTGATTGTAGCAAAATGGCCTAATGATTCCTCAGATGAAACAGTTTTTTCTTCTATTTCATAGAGTCAGACTTTCTCCCCCTGATCTCAGTATAGTTGTATAGAAATGGCATTTCCTTAGGTACGCTATGATAACCATCCCATCAACTAGCCTCTCAAGGGATGACTGGCTGTCTTATGTCAGTCCAGAGCACCATGCAGTCTAGTCCAGCATCTCTGATACAGCCAGTTAAAGGTGCTTAGGGAAGAAGAAACTGATGAAGAAAACATAAAGTAATATACTTGCCGCTCCCCCACTGCATTCTCCCATCTGCCAGGAATTTCAGTCCCACGGTCATCCTAAGCAAGAAATGCTATGTTGTGTCCAATAATACCTGAGACAACTTTTTCCGTGTATTTTTCTAGTTATGTTTTGAATACTTTAACATCTGCATCATAGCATGCCTTGGCAAAGAATCTCATAGTTGGGTTTAACTTAATGACTTGATTTGAAGTGGGTACATTCTTACACACGTATCATTGAGTAACTGAATCACATTCACTTTTTCACATTTTCTGTTTGTGAGAAACACCACCAGTGAGACCCACGATCGCCACAGCAAATGTGTTGTCTCAACATTGCTACGGCAAGAAACTCACGCCATCAGCACAGTGAATTGTATCACCACTGCCACAGAAGAGATTTAAGGCAAGAAGATAACACCACTGCCACCACAGAGATGTAGGAGACCCACTGACGCCATGGAGCAATGAGGGAGGCTGGTCCTGCAAGACCTGAACAAACCCCTGTGCATATTCCCAGACTTGGGGTGTGTTGGGCATGTAACCCCTGTGCATGTGCCCAGACTTGGGGTCAGGGGGGTCAAGGTGCCTGGAGGCCCCTGAGGAATGTTGGGCATGTACGCCATTGCTGGGTGGAAGGCGTGGTTGAGCAGAACAGCTTGTAACAGCTCTATCAAAAAGGGAACCAACTAACACGGGGTGGAACGTTCCCCCACGGACTTGGAAACGAATCGGACTGTCGGGATGCTGCGGCTCCGGGTGGTAGCTATTGCTTTGAGCCCTTTCCTTCTTTCCTTCTTTCTTTCCTTCCTTTCTCCTCTTTATCTCTCTCTCCCTCCTTGGCACTCACAGATTTATTGTTGGGCAAATAAAGTTCCTTGGCTCTTGACTCCATTTGAGTCTTAATTCCGTTCCTGAGAATATAACAGAACCACTCTCCCTCAGACCGGCATGCAACAGGTTCTGCCCATGTACCCTTCTTTCAAAATCTTTCAGGAATTACTGGAAGCTGACAGAAAGTAAAGATCACTTCAAATTATATTCTCTGCACTGGAAACAAGTTTTTTTGGAGGCTTTCAAAGCTTATTTTCCTACTTTCAAGATGTTTTTCTAGCTGAGATTTGCCAAGGAAACACTTCATTAACAGGTTCTGAAGCATCTAGATTTAATTGTTAAACCTGCCTGTGTATGTTCGGTCCTCAGAGCTGGGTCTAGCAACTGAAGCTGATCAGCCTGCACCTGTACAGAACAAAGAAAGTGCTTTTTATTTAAAAAAAAAAAATACTGAGGGACAAACAGTTCTCTTCTAAGAGCAATGAACAATGTACAAGACTTGCCCACTCCTTTTCTGCAGCGTGCTGAGCAGACAACTCTACCCATCTGCCTCATACACATTCTTTGCTACGATTGACGCTGACAGTGTATGTTGAGCCCATTTTTCTCCTCTGGATTGGAATTTTGTCCTTGAGCGTGAGCTTCACATTTTATTGCCATAGCTGGCAACCGGGAGACATAAGCAATTTTCAGCCAGTGTCAGCCTGCCCTGGGTTTGAACACCTGACCTCTGTGCTCCTTGCTGCAGCCAGCTGGCAGCTAGAAACATGTTAACGTACAGATAAATAGATATAGTAATGTCTTCCTTCTATAGCAGATAGGCTTCTTGAAGGAACCTCATAGACTTCTTCATTGAAGGAGGCATAACTGAAAGAATGTGTGCTGCTTCACTTTAAATCAAGCCTGGTCAACTTTGGCAGCAGTCTAAAGACCTAACTTAGGTTGAAGATACACATCATGCTTGAGTACATCTGACAGGTTCAACTTCTGAAAGGTTCCATTCCTCTTTCCCCCCGCTTTCCCCCACGCCTCCAATCTCATGGTTCCTTCTCTTTCTATAACTCCTTCTTGCTTCTCATTTAAGTTTTCATTGAGGTGAATCAGCTGCTGGTCCTCTAATCTTTGCTTTTGTCAGGTTAATTTAGAGGGAATTTTAAGGGTAAACTCAGATCAGCAAAGGGTCTGAGGGGTATCAAAACCAGAGCAAGGCATGTGTGTGGCAGGAGGAGGGGGAGAGAGGGAGAAGAGCCTTCTCCTTTTCAGCTGATAGATTGGTTCCAGAATTACCAAGCACCTTCTCCATAAATGTCATCTCTAACACGTCAAATGCTAGATTTCACTGTAACTGCAGCACCTACAACTCTTGTGGCTGTCTGAAGGCAGCAAGGCTGCAATAGCTGCTGTGAAGACTGAAGTGACAGCTGTAATGTGGTACAACGTACATTTTGTTGTACCACCACTTATAAACAAATGGGGTTTGCACGTTCTCCCTCTGTGGAATTTACTGGCTATGCTTTTTTGAGTATTCGTCCTATATTGGCTATTAAAATAAACGAAAAAGTATGTATTTCTACAGACAGAACCTCCCCAGCTTCAATAGTGTCATCCCGTATCTATAAACAAAGTTCACAGCAAACCTCAAGCGTTAATTTTAATAATGTTTTACAATGCAATTCTTTCTCTGTACATACGGTTACCTAAATTTTTTGCCACAGGACCTTGAGAAAATTACAACAGGGTAATGGAAACTGAATGGAGTGCATAAGTGAAGGAGCAGGGCTAAGAAGGTTTGGGAAGGAGAAAGAAAGGACTGTGTTGTGGTGCCTCAGTGCCCGGTTAGGGTGTCAAGTTCCTAAACACCACTGATAAATGGGAGGGGAAATTCCAACTCTGCAAAGGAAAACAGCAGCTGTCTGGCTGTGCAGCTGCCCTCCTCTGTACTTCTTCAGGACAGCAGTAGGGATGCTTGTCACTGGCAGCAGGAACAGAAGAGATGCCACATTAAGAGCTTTCTAGGACGCAGCAGCCTGAGGGCAGCACAGGGAGACTAAGCGGTCACACCAGGTAGCCATGTAGCCTTTGTGATTCATTAAATTACCTGCATTCCAGGTGTTTTGTGGGATAGACTGTTATTCACTGACTGTTACTGCCTGTCAGCGTACTTGCATTGCAGCT